>NC_060121.1:497515407-497818438 GCF_021461395.2 Schistocerca americana
GGCGCTGTAGAAAACGGCGCCAAGGCAACTGTGGTGCGCCACGGGCCATAGATGACAGGGGAAAACGACGGCTGCGGAGGTTTGTACGGCAGAACCAAGGAGCCACCAACAGTGTCTCCTCAACGACTGTTCAACGAACATCGCTGTGTCTGGTTCACGCGTCCATGCTGACTGCGGTTCGTTGGCGACGAACCTTGGAATTTGCATCTCATTACCGAAACTGGACGTCCAATGGAATGAGCAGGTGGCCTTCTCAGAAGAATCATGGGTTTATACTCCATCGGACAGATGGACTTCGACATGTACACTGTGAAGCGTCTGAAAGCAGCACCCTGCAACCAAGAGGGAACGTTATGGTCTGTGGAATGTTTTGTGGCATTTTCTGGTTGACCTCGTCGTTCTGGAAGGCGCAGTGGATCAAAACATGTTTGCATCTATCTCGGGAGTCATATCCATCCATACGCAGTTTGTTTTCCTCGGCACGATGGCATCTACCAGCAGGATAATGTAACGAGTCAGACAGCTCGGAGTGTACGTATGTCGTTCGAAGAGCATTAGTATGAGTCTACCGTAATCACCTAGCCACTAGACTCTCCGGGTTTAAACAGAGGCTAGAATCGGTGGGACCACTTCGATCGGGCTGTTATCTCCATGGGTCCTCAACGGAGAAACCTAGCGTAACTGACCACGGCACTGGAGTCAGCATGGCTCGACATCCTTTTCAACACCATGCAGAACCTCACTGACTCCCTTCCTCCACTTCTCTCGCTGCAAAATTTTGTTATTCAGGTTTATGTCGGTCACTTTAATGTGACTGGACAGAGG
Source organism: Schistocerca americana (assembly GCF_021461395.2). Classification (NCBI taxonomy): domain Eukaryota; kingdom Metazoa; phylum Arthropoda; class Insecta; order Orthoptera; family Acrididae; genus Schistocerca; species Schistocerca americana. The sequence continues at coordinate 497,516,233 of NC_060121.1, forward strand.
TTTCTGTGCGTTCCTGTGTGTGTGTGTGTGTGTGTGTGTGTGTGTGTGAGTGCGTGTGTGTGCGTGTGTGTGTGTGCATGTTGTCTGAAACTAGGACGCCACTATCACTCCTTGGGACGGCGTAGAGGCAGGAGAGGGAATCGAAGAGGGCGAAAACTAGACATAGCTTCGAAAGTCGTGGAGGAATTTCAGCCTAACTTAGCGCACATGTAGTTACAATCTAGGAAGTACTACTGAGTAAGGCACCACTAGCACTCTTTTTCTTGATGGTATGTTGGAGGGAAAATGGTGAATGCATCTTTAATTTTGCAAAGCCTTTATCAATTCTACTCAAGAGTGGAACATGGACGATAGTGTTCCTAGGAACACATGATGTTTCCTGGTTGGTACTTCACTCTAGCGGATGACTTTAGAATAAAATCAAGCAATACTCACTAGAGACTGCCCTTCACAGTGTCACCATTTCTAGGATTTTGTTGTTGTTGATTACGTGGTTGTATTTTTTGCAGCATTTGTAAATATTTCCCGTTCTGCGCACTATATTAAAGCTATTTCGAATATACCGTTAACTCTTCTGGTACAAATTTTTATGGTGAGCAGAATGATACATGCTTTAGAACTACTTATATAACGCATGGACAGTTAAGCCATACTTCGTCGGTCGTGCAAAATCTTGTACCATAAAACGAAATCAAGTCTTTTAATGTGGAGCTTTAATAGGTTTTTGACAATGCATCTGCTTAATCTGATTTCGCTTGCTGATTATTGTATGTAGTACAGTAGTAATGTAACGCAGAGCAGTTAAATACAGTATTGAAAAGCTTTTCCTCTATTGCAACGCTTCAAAATTTCAACAGAATATTTTTTCTGTACTCCATCGACAGTGTCGGAGCATTATGTAATCTGCGTGGGGATGTTGCACACTACGAGATGTATTGTAGTGTTGTTTCATTCGTGTTAATGTCATGTTGTACAGTAAGTTACTCTTCTCTTTTGCACGGCTTGTTAGCAATGGAAGCATGCTATTCCACAAGTGATGTGTCAGATACGTATTTCAGCTATGGCACAGCAAACGGCAGTAGTTAGCAAGCTTGTGTTCTCTGTGCTGAAAAATATCCACTTTGTGGAGGACTATCTGATAAGTTTTCCAACATTTTACGGGTTTAGATTCTCTAGCACCTTAAAAAGTAAACAGTGGACGGCCTTTCGACATGTGCGCCTAGAAAGGAGAAGCGTGTTCTACATTTAGTGGCATAAATTTTGGAGCACTTGTCCGATGAATGGCATGACGCCTGGATTCGTCTTGTCTGGACAGTGCATCATGAACAACTGTTGTATCGATACCGTATTCAAGGCGTCCAGGCTCTAAAGTCACAAGTTCACGGCAGCAGTTTTCAGTTATTTAACTGGCATTTCCAACAGTGTGGCCGGCCGCGGTGGCCGAGCGGTTCTATCCGCTTCAGTCCGGAACCGCGTGACTGCTACGGTCGCAGGTTCCAATCATGCCTCGGGCATGGATGTGTGTAATGTCCTAAGGTTAGTTAGGTTCAAACAGTTCTAAGTCGTAGAAGACTCATGACCTCAGATGTTAAGTCCCAAAGTCCTCTGAGCCATTTGAACCATCCAACAGTGTGGTACAGATCAACGGATTACCTCTAGGATTTTATTTACTGACGAAGCCCGCTGCATGGGTAATGATATACCGAATTTTCATAAGTGACGTACGTCGATTCATGAAAATCCCCTTGCAGTTGCAGAAAGAGGGCATTAACACCGTTTGTCAGTATACGTATGGACAGATTTTCTTGGCCTCAGATTAATTGGGTCATAAAGCTACTATAGAGATTCAGTGGGACTGATTTTACGGAATTTCTCATTAAGTTAGAGAATGTTCGGGAATTCCCGTTACAAACATTTGGGAACCTATGTACGGAAACGTACTGTTTGCTGGCCGTGGTGGCCGAGCGGTTCTAGGCGCTTCAGTCTGGAACCCCGCGACCTCTACGGTCGCAGGTTCGAATCCTGCTTCGGGCATGGATGTGTGTGATGTCCTTAGGTTAGATAGGTTTAAGTAATTCTAAGTTCTATGGGACTGATGACCTCAGATGTTGAGTCCCATAGTGCTCAGAGCCATTTGAAACGTACTGTTTCCTTTCAATGACGGTCTCAGTTCAGCTGTTTCACTTATCCAGTTCTGCTTGAGGAATGAATCAGGTGTGACGCAACAGTTCGAAAGGAAACGTAACGAAACACCCATTTATCACCTTAGTACATTCGTTTGCATTAACGTTACGTGTTTACATTAGTTCAAAACAAAAAAGAACCAAATATACTGTACGTACACAACAATGGCTCGCTGTGGCGACCACCAACGTCGTTACAGACATTGTACCTACGATGCATGTTCTGGTACACACATCCCATCCCACCCGGTGTTTCTTCAGTTTCTAGTGCAGCGGCCAGAACTCGCGCCAGCAGGTCTTCGTCTGTTCCTACAGACGCCAAGTAGCATCAGGCGACCGTCTGACGTAGTTCGCGTCAACCTGTCTACGCTATTGCATAGCAGGACAAGCAACTCCAAGACTTTTCTCTTTCCCTCAGCAGACTTGGACGCGTTAGATAGCTGAATTGTCGTAGAACTGAAACAGTACTTTCCGGACATGGGTTCCTATTCGAAATATTATGTACTCACTCCCCTCTACAAGTCCTAAAAGTTTCTAACGAACACCCTGTATGTTTGTTAGACTGATAACTGTTGCTTCGAGTCCGCAGCTCGTGGTTGTGCGGTAGCGTTCCCGCGCCCGGGTTCCCGGGTTCGATTCCCGGCAGGGTCAGGGATTTTCTCTGCCTCCTGATGACTGGGTGTTGTGTGCTGTGCTTAGGTTAGTTAGGTTTAAGTAGTTCTAAGCTCTAGGGGACTGATGACCATAGATGTTATGTCCCATAGTGGTCAGAGCCATTTTTTTTGTTTCGATGAGTACACTACCTCATGAAAATACATATGACTTGCTATCTGGAAAATGTATAATTGAGATGTTAGGAACATGGAGGGGGAGGAACGAAAATAGCCACTATTAGTGTATGACCCGCAGAGTTGTGTGATGCTGAACTGATTGATGTCATTACAATGACATTTTAACCCAAGGGTTGTGAGCACCCACACACACTTTGCCTAATTTTCAGCATATGTGATGTGTAGTTCAATGAGCTATCATTTATTCCTGACAGTTTCTTCGTTTATGGAACACAGTGAATATTATCCTGCCAATACTATACACTTTCAGCCATTATTTTGTATCACTATATGGCATATGGTGATTACATGTTATTAATTTCTGTTAACTCCTTTGTTGTGTCGCTATTTTCACAAACATCGGTATATGTCTACGTTGCATTTCGTCTTCAGAGGTTATAACGTTAGCTCCCGCAAGGAAGGTTACATACAGCTATCCTTGAACGTGAGCCTCTGGGTCTGAAATTTCATATGCCAACATAAATGATAATTCCGTGTGCCTGGTGGAAAACGAATTCAGTAACACTTTGTAGGCAAACTACACAAACAAAAAAATTATATTGCGAAAACTTACATCCCTGCAAAAGATGTGCCACATATTATCGCATCTAATGGTAAGCTATAAACTGGAAATGATTATCAGACGCTAGTTAGGAAAAAGAAAATATTACTACTTATGAGATGTCCCATCCAGGATATCTGCGCTTGATTAGTTTGCTATTAGCAAGTAAGCTACACCAGTTACAGTAATAACAATTAGCAGACTCGTTCCATTTGGCGGAACTTTCTGCACAATAATGTGATTTACTGTTATTGTTATTATTTGGGGATATGATACCCTAGTCAGTACTCTGTAGTATAGACGGCAGTGCAAAATCAGAAAGCAAAACGAGAACCTGTTTGAGCAACGAAACGCCGGCATCCTCATTTACATAACGACTATGACGCTGCAGGATAATCAATGCCTAAATTGTATCTTCCACGTAGTCTCGTCTCGTATGCTACACCAATCGTTACTATTTTCATTTCGTACAGATTGAATATTGTGATACAACACTATGATATGTTCACACATACCTTCTAGGAATCAAACAAAATTTTAGAGAACTTTCTAGGGTGTGGAATAAGGCCCTCTTAAATAGAATATGTCGTAGGTGAGAACAACAGTGATTACAGTTGGACCGATGTAATTCAGTCTGTTCAGAAATTCGTAAACTAATATTGTAGTTACAGTATTTTAAATTGCACAATCATTGTCGATATTCGTTAGAATAAAATAAAATTAAAGGACTGTCTTACATCTCATACAATAATGTGAAGTAGACATTGACGAATGCTCCTTAAAAGATACCTAATTTTCCCTTCTTATTGTTCATGAGTGTAGTTTATCAACGTATTTGTCTCGCATTTCGTCAACTATGAAAAAATTCTCTTTGCTTTCTTTTCTTTCATAGGGATAATGATTAGCCAGCGTTGCCCAGTTACGTGGGGATGTAGGTGTAAGTTGGTATATATCTTTTGTATCTTCCACAGCTCCTCATAAAACACTGGACCGATATCAACCAAACTTAATATACATGCCCTTTACCGTCAGGTAACAATGGCTGTGGCTGTAAAAATCACCTACCTGTAGGAGATATGACATCATAAACAATGAGATGCGTAAACAACTGCCACGTTTAAATTCTTTGGTTCTGTGCTACTACTCTGTTCGCAATGAATTTCGCAGACAGTGTCTACATATACCGTTAAACGCTCCTACAAAATAATATCACGATACCACACGTAGTTCATGAGATATGACGTAATAAACACTGAAATGCGGGAAAACTTCCGTATTGTGCATGGTATTTAAATTTATTACTGCCTTGTTACTAACTCTAATCGAAATACGTTTTGCAGGAAGTATCCACGTATGCCGATGAATGCAGCTATAAAACTATATCATTGTATGACACATACATCATGAGGTATGACGTCATTAACAATGAGACGCGTGTAAAACAACTGCGTACTCCACGACGTTTAAATTTATTATTTGTTTGCTAATAACTCTATTCACAACATCTTTAACAGATAGTACACACATATGCTGTCGAATGGACTTACTAAATATATCGTAGTACAACTCATAGCTCAAGAGATATGACGTCATAGCCGCTGAGTTACTTGAAAAAATGCTTCATCATCATCATGCATGAAGTTTTAATACGTTCATTCTTTCCTACTAAGACACTCCTACAGTCGAATTACCTTAACGTGGGTAGGACGACAAATGGGCCAACTTGGACCGGGACGGTCACGAAAGGACATTTTAATATCCACTGTCTATACTTTTACAAATATATTCATAAAACTTTGTCAGAATGACCAGGAAGGATTCAGGATTCACACTCATAGCAGTGGCTGTTCAGAAACATAACAAATTTTTTACATGTGAAATTTCACCATTTTTTCACTTATTATAGACTGCATTTGTTGCTATAGGTACACTTTTCTTCGTAAGTAACAGAGATTCTTCAATGAATTTTTCACACCATACAAACCATACTTGCAGATTTATGAAACTCTAGAATGTATTTAATTTATGAAAAAAACAGAATGAGCTGTTAAGTTTTAAATTTCATGTTAAGAAAAAATTCAAATTTTATTGTTAATAATCTCAATAATTCCCACACTTTTTAATAGATTTGAAAAATTCTAGACATTCATACACCTATAGGTATTTTTTGTATGCCGGGAAAAAATTCATGTAAGAGTCTCTCCTACTTATGAAGAAAAGTGTATCTGTAGCAACAAATTCAGCCAATAATAAGTGAAAAATTATGAAATTTCGCAAATAAGAAAAGAAACTATTTTGCTGTGTTTTTAAACTACCACTGCTATGAGCGTGAAGCCTGAGTCCTTTCGGGTCATGCTGACAAAGTTCTACGAATTTATTTGTAAAAGTATTAGACAGTGGAAATTAAAATATTCTATGATGCCTATGCAGTAAACGAAGCAGGCAAAAATGAATACAAACGTCTCAAAAATTAGATCGACAGGAAGTGCAAAATGGCTAAGGAGGGATGGCTAGATGGCAAATGTAAGGATGTAGAGGCTTATCTCACTAGGGGTAAGATAGATACTGCCTACAGGAAAATTAAAGAGACCTTCGGAGAAAGGAGAACCACTTGCATGAATATCAAGAGCTTTGATGGAAACCCAGTTCTAAGCAAAGAAGGGAAAGCAGAAAGGTGAAAGGAGTATATAGAGGGCCTATACAAGGGTGATGTACTTGAGGACAATATTATGGAAACAGAAGAGGATGTAGATGAAGATGAAATGGGAGATATGATATTGCGTGAAGAATTTGACAGAGCACCGAAAGATCTTAGTGGAAACAAGGCCCCCGGAGTAGACAACATTCCATTAGAACTACTGACAGCCTTGGGAAAGCCAGTCCTGACAAAACTCTACCATCTGGTGAGGAAGATGTATGAGACAGGCGAAATACCCTCAGACTTCAAGATGAGTATCATAATCCCAATCCCAAAGAAAGGAGGTGTTGACAAATGCGAAAATTACCGCACTATCAGTTTAATAAGTCACAGCTGCTAAATACTAACGCGAATTCTTTACAGACGAATGGAGAAACTGATAGAAGCTGACCTCGGGGAAGATCAGTTTGGATTCCGTAGAAATGTTGGAACACGTGAGGCAATACTGACCCTACGACTCATCTTAGAAGAAAGATTAAGGAAAGGCAAACCTACATTACTAGCATTTGTAGACTTAGAGAAAGCTTTTGATAAAGTTGCTTGGAATACTCTCTTTCAAATTCTGAAGGTGGCAGGGGTAAAATACAGAGAGAGAAAGACTATTTACAATTTGTACAGAAAGCAGATGGCAGTTATAAGAGTCGATGGGTATGAAAGGGAAGCAGTGGTTGGGAAGGGAGTGAGACAGGGTTGTAGCCTATCCCCGATGTTATTCAATCTGTATATTGAGCAAGCAATGAAGGAAACAAAAGGAAAGTTCTCAGTAGGTATTAAAATCCATGGAGAAGAAACAAAAACTTTGAGGTTCGCTGATGACATTGTAATTCTGTCAGAGACAGGAAAGGACTTGGAACAGCAGTTGAACGGAATGGACAGTGTCTTGAAAGGAGGATATAAGATGAACATCAACAAAAGCAAAACGAGGATAATGGAATGTAGTCGAATTAAGTCGGGTGACGCTGAGGGAATTAGATTAGGAAATGAGACACTTAAAGTAGTAAGGGAGTTTTGCTATTTGGGGAGCAATATAACTGATAACGGTCGAAGTAGAGAGGATATAAAATGTAGACTGGCAATGGCAAGGAAAGCGTTTCTGAACAAGAAAAATTTGTTAACATCAAGTATAGATTTAAATGTCAGGAAGTCGTTTCTGAAAGTATTTGTTTGGAGTGTAGCCATGTATGGAAGTGAAACGTGAACGATAAATAGCTTAGACAAGAAGAGAATAGAAGCTTTCGAATTGTGGTGCTACAGAAGAATGCTGAAGATTAGATGGGTAGATCACATAACTAATAAGGAGGTATTGAATAGAATTGGGGAGATGAGGAGCTTGTGGCACCACTTGACAAGAAGAAGGGATCGGTTGGTAGGACATGTTCTGAGACATCGAGGGATCACCAATTTAGTACTGGAGGGCAGCGTGGAAGGTAAAAATCGTAGAGGGAGACCGAGAGATGAATACACTAAGCAGATTCAGAAGGATGTAGGCTGCAGTAGGTACTGGGAGATGAAGAAGCTTGCACAGGATAGAGTAGCATGGAGAGCTGCATCAAACCAGTCTCAGGACTGAAGACCACAACAACAACATATGGTGCCTCTCCTGCTCTAAGTGGGCCCGTTTGACGCTCTGCCCCGATAAAACAATCCCTCACATCTAGCAGCGCTTTTGATAGCTTACTGCGAAGAACAAACAACTCTGAGCGAGAACAATAGCCGCCTATGGAGATATGAAGAGGTGTTGCCACAGAGAAAATTTAAAAAATCGCGTTATAAATAGGCGAAGCAGCTGCGCCCAGCCTACAGAAACTGTACATTTCTAATAGAAAATTGGCAAAATGAATACCAGGGAAATGTCGAGTTTATCAGGTATTATTTATGTATCCAGGGTGGATTATCAGTAATACCGAAAAGAACACAGTTGAGAATATGCGATATGGTAATACAATCAAAAGCCTTCCAGTAAATACGAAACCCCTAATTTTTCGTTTAGGAGATAAATGTGAATATATAGTGACGAGGTGCCACTGATTCCAGTACGAAATATTGCCTAGATAGTACCAGTGCATATGAAACGTAAACTTTTCGATTAATTAGGTTCAAATTTCATCTACGACCTACATAGACAGTAAATGGATACTACTTCTGCACGTTAAATATTACAGTTTAATGTACCTGTTAAAGAATGTGTTCACGTGTCGTCGTCGCGTTTTGATGAGACACTGCACTTGTCTGGGGCAAGTTCCGAATTCTGTCCAGCATCCACGGATCTTCTCGTAAATCTTGAAAAGCCCGCCCAACTCGCTGCTCCAGTTCTCCAAACGTATCAAAGTGTTAGAATGTTACACAGACAAAGACACTGGTGTCTTTGATTTGATGTAATGGTATCTGTGGCCTGAGTTACTGTAAACTTCTTATAGTATAAAATCTCTGACTGCAAATAAAGAGCTGTGTTTTACTCACAGACATACATTACTAGACTGGCCAAACAGTATACAGCATCACTGCTGCACTTCAGAATCGCAACGTGGCAGCGAGTGCAAATGATGTGTATACAGCTATTTGTTTATTGATACAACAGTCGTAAGAAATGTGGATAAACTGATATAGCTACGCTGCTTTTAGAGTTTCGACATAATGATCAATACATGCAGCATGTTTGGCTATGACGTTATACACATTTTTGATTGTGTACTGTACCTAAGCCGAAATAATTGCATTACAGTTTGTCTTACATGGAAAACCGACAGTTTCCAAATACTTCACGTATATTTTAAATGGTTTAATCAGTATGGAATTAGCAGTGATTTTAATCAGTTTTGATCAACATTGGCGTTTATTCGAATAGAATATTCGTTATAAAAGTGTTCCTACAAGCAGAACGTGCTATTTTAATCAGTTCTGATCAACATCGGCATTTAGTCGAATAGAATATTCGTTATAAAAGTGTTCCTACAAGCACAACATGATATTTGTGGTTGATAGTAAGTGTCTTTATTCATATTCATCTGCGTGTTATCACAAAACTACAATCTGCTTTAGATGTGTGTATGTGTAGCCTGAAGTTCTTCTCGTAACATGATTCTACAACGTATGTGTTAAAGTCAATTAGTACGCAAATATTTGTTCTACTGCAGAACTTTAGACCACCTCATGAAGTTTACATGTTCGTTTCATAAAATAATTGTAGTACCATTCACAGACTCCCCGACGCCGACATCTTAGCTCGCCAAACGTCATACTTCCGTTAAAGATGCGTCTTTGCCAGTCCAGTAATCTACGTCTGTGGTCTTACTGAAATCATTGCCTACCCATTTCATCAAGACCCCGAGATCGCTGCTCTGACCCGCCGATTTTCGAATGCACTTCACGAGTCAGTACCTCGCGAGCTCACTGCAATAATTTTTGTTACGGCAAGCAACATGCCCTTTGACTCACATTTTTGTAGTTCTTAGTGAAAACAGTTCAGTTCATTGTTGTTTACTATACTGCAGTTGTAGCAGTTCTGTTGACGCTTTAACGAATCAGAAACCAGATCTTTACGCTACTCCAGTGGCTTGTGTATGACTGGTGCTGCTATCTGTTAGTTGTTTAACAAACTATCTTCTGCCTTGATCATGGAGGTAGGAAAAGAAGGGAGTTGTCATTACGTCACGAACTTGAAGCCGATATTCCCTATCTTATGTAGCCCAAAACGTTAGATTCACGGCGTTGATACTTCCTCGCTACGTCACTCCGACGTGCCCATCGTCGGGAATGAGTGTTGATATTTGTGATCGAATCCTAAATAACATCTGCCCTTCGTTTTTACGGAAATGAAATTTTTTCATCACAAATGCTGGCTTGCGCTATTTACGTGTGCACTAATCGATCCGATCGTAATCTAAAGTTCAAAGGAATCATATTTGATTCGTAAGCGGAGCAGTTCAAGCAGTATTTTCTTCTGCTTACGTTATTTATTGTTCCATTGTTTACCTTTATTCTTTCCTGAGTTTTTCAGTGCCTTAAAAACCGCAAACGTTCCAATATCCGAGCCACACTGTAATAACGATCCTGTCCCCACACAACATACGGCTACGTGACAGCGCTGCAGCAACCCGTCCCCTAAATTACTCCTTCAAAGAAAAAAAATCTGTCTGTAACAGCTAGAGACAGCGGTCATGTGTGTGAATTTAGTGTGTATATTTGTATGAAAGTGTGTGTGTGTGTGTGTGTGTGTGTGTGTGTGTGCACTTTGCTTCTTTCTGAAGACGGCGTTGAACGTACACTTACGTGGACACTTATGTCGTGCCTGCCTTCTTCTTGGCGTGTAAGTCCGCTACACAGTGTAGTTATTCCGTCATAAATTTTGTTGTAAAATGTCCACTGCACTTCAACAGCAACATTGATGTACATAATTAAAGTACCAGAAGAAAAAAAAATGGGATTCATTACGCCACATTAAGGTGATCTGGAGCACTAACAGCGGTTCACAATGCTGCAACCAAAAGTTTTGATCACTTACCCAATGGTATAAGATGTCTGACGGACAGCGAAGTGAAATTTGAAACTATGTTGAAATCGTTTCTCTTTGACGACTCCTGTTCCGCAGAAGACTATCTGTTATTTTAAAGCATAAATGGAGATGGTTAGAAATTACTAACATCTGTCTGTCTTTAATTAAAAACCGAAAATCTAAGAAATAATCAGGAATGAGGCACACATAAAAATAGATATTAATATAAACGACTCGTTCCACATCATTACGATTTATCGTGCAAATGATACATGGAACATAAAACTAACTAATCGACAATCTGTATATCACTTATATGCTTTCAAAACCTCAAAATGAAATTCAAATGTAAAATGAAGTAGATGAGCAAAGTGTGATATGTTTTGTTATTCCTGAAAAACTGACAGTCGCTGGCGACAAATATTCCGGGAAAAGAAATAAATACAGGTAGGTTACTGTTGGAAAGGTAAGTCTAGATGTTACTCAGGTTAGGCAATCGTTACTTAAAAAATGCCTTACATACGTGTTAAACAAAATATCCATTTTACGAGTACATGGTCTAACCGCTTGAGACCATTACCTTAGTTACATTTACAGTATCGCACAATGTTAGAACATGTTTAAAAAGTTATATCGTTTTTTACCCTGTAAATTTTTATTATTGGTCACATATTGAATGATGCATTATTCAGTAGTTAAGATTTTAAAGTTATAAGATGTGTAAACTACAGTGAAACTATTGCACTGACAATCTAATAAAACAAGAACTCTATTTTGCATGGTTGTATATCTCTATGCAGTTCTGTTTCCTTGGCATTTCAGTAATAGATCATTTTGTTGACATGCACAGGATACGGTAGCATGCCTTGCTTCTTTCCTCACCGCACACGCTTTTGGGCTTTTTGCAAACACGATCATTAAAAATGATGTGCATACAAGCTGAAAGCTGAAAATGTAAGGAACAAGAAGCAGTACCAGTAAGCAAACAAACATTGGTTTTGGAGTTTCAGCTTCATTTCCTATGGATACAAATATAGTAAAAAGCGGAATAAAATGGATTACGAAAGCATCGTTTCACATCACTTCCTTCTCTTCAAGGCTATTTGAAATGTATTTACAAAAAAACAAGTCACCTGAATGAGGCCAAATGTATTGCATTACTAGAACAAATACGCATTCAAAAACAGAAAAAAGCTCGAAATTGCGATCCTGACACTATTTTACTCATGTAAGCGCTGTAATCTTTAGTATTTAAAACAGCTGTTGAGCGCACACGACAGAAATAATGAATAAGAAGCACTCGTAAACAGTAGTCTGATAATGTTTTGGGCTATTTAAAATGGAGGCAGGCCCCACCCACTCTGGCTTCAGAAGGACGTACAGCATTAGTCTGTAGTGATACCTCCCTTCTTCTTTTATCTCCATGGCCTTAGTCCACAGAGACTATTGCAAATCGCCTCACGATGTCTGACACGGAAACATTATGAGGATCGAAAAAGTTGAGTTGAGGTGCGGAGAACCACCAGATCTTCACTGCAGAAAGTTTTATGCAAAGCAGAGATATTATTACTGATTGTACTTCACCCAGGCAAATTAAAAGAACTAATTTATGCCATTAATCTTTATATTATCAATATTTACAAGGTATACCGTGCGTGGTTAAATGGCACTATCCAGTATCGTCGCCGAGGCATGTGTTTCACTATGGGCCACAGATAACAGGAGTGAACTACAGCGAATATACTGTACGTGGGAATCTTAAGCAACTGACGACCCAGATGAACCAAGTGGCCACCAAAAATGTCTCCTTAAAGATCGTTCAGCGAACGTTGCTGCATACGAGTAAGTTTCTCTACAGCAGGTATGGGTATTGAAAAAAAAGTACCGATATTTTGTATTAATCTTGTACGAAACACAATGTTCATTTCTAAAACGTTAATATTAATGTGCCTACTCTTAGAGCAGTTTTTGAAACTAAAGGAAAATATCAACCAGCACGCTCCAGTTGTTTCTGCAAATATTGGAAGGTTTCCTAGCTAGAGTCTCGTGTTGTCCGACAACAGATGTTCCTCACTCTCAACAACCTCTGTGTGCTGACTGTCATACAATGCGATAGCTCAACATGGTTGTACAACAGTTTTCGTACATCTTCAAACAAAGAGATAAACTTAGCGATTTTGTATTAATTATTGTTTTTGTAGTTTCAGTTTCAACTCCCTATAAAGTTTTCCATTACTATAGTTCATTTTATACCTCATTTTACATACCACATCAGTCCAAAAAGTTAATAAACATCAGTGAAGATGGTAGTCTTTAATGTTTCAGGTGGCGCCCTCCAACCCTCAATGCATACAATGCACAAAAGACTCATACAACCATGGGAAACTGCCAGAAAAGACTTTCTTCGGGATTTTGTTTAACTCCCGCGTTCACACTGGCTTGAATGTCAGTTATGTCGTTAAAGCATTACTCGTTCATGTGAATTTCTAGATTTTAACGTTTTATGATAGATTCGTATTGTTGACTCCAAGTCTCGTCACCCGTGAGGTTTTTTTCCAGAAATGAAAAGTCATTGTTTTGCATTTTAATCAAGTCGCTGCAGATGTCCACATATTGTTGTTTTTGTTCATGAGCAAGATGTGTAGGACCACTACGGTTGCATATCCACTACTCAACTGTACCTGCACGAAACTGCCGACACGGAAGCACATATGTTGGGAAGTCCTAGAGTAATATTATTTCTCTAAATATTTTTCACCTCCACATAGGTGAGTAGCCCCATAGAGAGTTATTCGTTTGGTCACCTTCCCCATGGACCAGTTGGCCTTCATACCACAAGTAGTCGGGGTTTGGGTAAGGCATTTCCTCCTTACCCATTTAATAATGGTTTTCCCGCCAGTTCTCGAATGGCTGATAGCAGTGGTTTACCATCGAGCCAATGGGTCTCACATCTCTATACCACTCCATTTATACACCAGGGGAAAAATCAGTCTCGGAACTATTTGGATGAACGGTATATATTTTATATCATTCCTAATCATATTACCGATTTTTAGGTAATTTTAGTGATAATTTTCCAGGTATTTTAGATCACAAAAATCCGGGCCACTCGGTTACAGGTCGTTTTTGATATTCGTAAACTAAATGAACTCAGTACGGGAGGTTGTAACGTCCCCTTAGAAAAATTAATGAATTACTGTCCTGATAAACCCCTACGTCATTTGATTTTCAAACAGCTGAGCAAAACTGAACGTACTCAGACATTCACTAAAGTGACACACAATATTTTTAGCGCAACGCAGTCTGACTTTTAATAATCCCTACAAAAGAATGGCCCTGACTAACAATAATCTATACCCTTCATGAATCACTTACCTCACAAAAATCTTCGTTACTCAAACTACTGCAATATAGCGAGCGCCAATAATGCCAGATAAATAAAAGATTCTAACTACTGAAGCCACTAACTACCGATAGGCATAGTTAGCAAATGAAAGATTTTGATAAAGAACAAACAATGTGTTTACCTTAACAGTGTTCAAAAGACATAATATATATCAGTTCATGACATCCAGTCTTACAAATTTACTGTCTCTGATGGACACACGTCCAGATCATCCCCTCTCAAAACTCCGCCATCTCTCTCCCCACATCCACCACTGCCGGCAGCTCACCTCCAACTGCGCAACACTAAGCGCTGTTAACAGCCAACTGCCCAACACTGCAATACCCAACAACAACTCAAACCAGCCACAGACTGCACACAACACAGCCAGTGATTTTCATACAGATCGCTACGTGGCTTACCAATAAAAAAACCAATACAGCCTACTTACATAGCCCCCATGCTCCCCACAAAAATTTTACAAATAGTTTTGGGCAGTGGCCAATACAGCTTTGAAAATTTTTTTCATAATTCCAATAACAAAGATATCAAATGCACTCACTTGTTGATACAATGTTGGTCAAAAGCTAAAATTTTCTCACAGTCCATAAAGACAGTCCTGATCATTCATCACAGTAAAATTGCAGGGTTTTTTTCTCAAAGTCTGAGCAGGAAAAGAAAATGCACATGGAAGTAATGGATTTCCACGCAGTGTTGAAGAAGTATTGTTCTCCTTCCAACGGAAAGACAGTGTTGACTCTTGACATGCAGACAGGTAATGGGCCACAACAGAGCAAACCCACCTCAGAGTCAGTCGAAGTTGTGAAGAATATTGGTAAGTAGGTCATCACAGAGCAGACCCACTGTCCTGGTAGAGATTATGGTATTGGTGGGCCACCAGGGGTGCAGACCCACTGCAGTCCTTGTAGAGACGGCCAGCAGCAATCTGTTGCGACTGTGCAGGTGCACAATCACCATCGAAGAGTCTTGCGGACAATATAGCAAGTCCATGAACCATCACTTGTGCACTCCCAAAAAAAATTTTTTTTGAAACGTCCTTAGAAGCAGCAATGTTATTAACCAGTCCCTTGCTGAATTATTAACATACTTGCAAACACTAACAGCCCCAACTTCTCACATATTGTGCATATACTATGACCAACAGAAATGTGTGCAGTGAAATGAACGCTTACAAGTTACTTAATTTGAAGAACTGGTGTCCATTACAATTTTATAATATGAGAATACAATGTCAAAGATACAGAAAACATCATTAAAGAACATAATAGTACAGATAACATTTGTAGTAATATGGGCTTTACAAAAGAATCGAAATAACATATACATCAGTCTTATAGGAACTGTGACATAAGTAAATATATAAAAGATCAGAATAACTTTCGAAACACCAACTTCACACATGAGCATTAAAACAGAACAGAATAAATAATGTCTAATCATCTTTACAAAGTAAATAACATATTATTAGAAAAATTCTACAATGTAACTCTCATCAGCTAAACACATAAAGACAGGAAAAACACAAATACACAAGAGTACACAAAAACCTAGCGGAATAACACAAAAGGAAAGGACAGGGTTCGCTTTCAGTGTAACATTTGGTACTGCAGTCCAACCCAAAACTTAATTCCTTAGATCTTTCCTCTTATTTCAACATTTGCTCCTGCAAAAAAAAAATCCTATCTAACCCTATTAAATAAATATTTCTCATTGTACAATACTCATTTTTTTGCCCAAATCTTTTTCCTATAACTTCTCAATGCATTCTTTCCCTATTCTTCATAGGTAGTTTCTTATATGGTCTACCCCCCTCTTAAGCTAACTTAAATCTACTGAGCTCAGATATATATACTAAGGGACGAGGCAATGCAGCAACACACAACAAATTAACACAAACAGCAATGACAAACAAATGAAAATTGGCAACGCAAGCAGCAGTATATCTAAAGTAGCAAAGCAAATGCAACATTACAACTAATATAAGGCAATGTGCAGCAAACAAGAAAAATAAATCAGTAGTAGAACTGGCTTAACAGAGTAACACAAAGTGAAATTCAGTAGCACTATGCCTGGAAAACATCAGCAGCAAATATTATAACTTATACCTAAACATGACAAAGCTCAAGCAGAAAAAATATTACACCAAAAATGGCCATATTTAATACCTATGTCACATCTTAACACTAGAATGATGCTTCACTTTAACTTACACTGCTAAAAGTTACCAAATCGTTAAAAAAAATTATATATGTAATTCCTGTGAAGGGAAATGTCTTTTTGTGCTCCTTTGTTTTTTTGGAAGTAGATCATAAAATTATTATTTACTGGATCTGTAGGCATAAAATATCTATATTAGTACACCTATTAAATTTTATGTTAACCAATGCTGCAGTGCAGCTAGAAACTAGATATTAAACAAAATGAGCAATCTCTCAACTAGAAAGACAATAGATGTGAAATGTTTCTCATCATTTCATTAGGCATTTTGGTAAATATCATAAATTAAGAGCTCCACAGTGTAATCATATGTTTTCAAGTTTGAGCGTGTCGAATTTAAGATGCTTTCTACAAAGAAATGTCAATAGCTAGGATAATGGCCTCCTTTTCTCGTCGCCTAATGGCTTTTTCTCCAGGCGGCTGGCACAGCTGAGTTCCCATGACGCATTACGCCAAGAACACTTAGCTTTCTTACTGAAATATTTACGACAGCAGTTTGCACTACAGTGACAGTCTCATATAAAAAAATTTCACACATCGAAAAATTACATCAGAAATGCGTAGAAACGAAATCTCATGAATAGCAGTGTTGTGATACGTACACACATGGACACACAAGTCATAATTCTTTAAGTACGATTCTTGGATTCCAACATCCTTCTTCACATATCATAGCCGCTAACCACTATTCATTACTCCTTACCTTATTACACATATACATATTCGTCGACATTTCCTCAATGTGTCATCATAATAAATACATAGCATAATCAAATTCCTCATATAGCATCAGCTTATTGATCATAAACATACCTCAACAGCATAATACACATCGTCATCGTAATAATAACATCATAACACCTCAGCCAAATCTCAAAATCGTCGCAGCTTCCTCCAATAATTTCAAAACCTAGAGAGAATTCTCTGCTCATTTCAATAGTGTCATCTACCTCAAACATACTTTAAAAATCATGATCACATACCAAATACATCGTTCAAAGCTCTCATAGTATCACAATGGTTCTGAAAAATATATGAACAGTTCACAAAGTACATACAAAATACAATTTCGTAAGTGTGAAGTTATCCAACTGTGTAATTACGTAAACGTCTGTCACTGACATAGGAAAAAGAATGTTTGTTTCTCTGTCAAATAATCAGATAGTTGTGTAATTCTGTGTTACAGAAATATGGTACCGATGTGTAAAGTTTATAAGCAAATACCATATTAGCTAGGGCTCCTTGTGTTTGCCACACGCATGGTACACTAAGTAAGCGTGTACCCCCCTGAGGATTAATGTAATTATACCCTCAGGTTTTACAAATTACAGCAATGGAATGAAATGTATCACGGAAAACCTCTGTATCATTGTAATTCTAAAATCTTTAAAAATAAATGTTTTAAGTACAAAATTACTCACTCAAATACGTGTACTGTAGCGCTAAACTGCGCGTCTTGTTGTAAGACAATCTCTGTCATTACCTAAGGGTAAAAAAATGTGCCAAGTGTCGTAATTATCGTCGTCCATAAGCAAAGTTCTGTAGAAGTCAATGTACTCACCTCATAATAAACGAAGTGAATTGCTATGCGTATAGATATCGTAGTTGTTATGCTTATTGCCGTGATGAAGTAAGTACTGTACTGTAATGTATTATTGTGCTACAAAAAAGGCTGTCTCACTGTAGCTATACCACAAAAGTTGCTTCTAAAACATGTTTTCCTTTCAAGAAGAATTCAGAAAAACTGTGCAGATATAAAACAGATACACCGCAAAAGCAATAATATAAATTGTGTCACTCATTAGTAGCGTCGTGATATAATCGTGTAGCTGTCAAATAAACTAACCACTGTGTCATGTAGTATCTCTCAGAAAGTACTTTAAATCCAGAATGTATTTTCAAGTAAAGCAAAATGTTGCATTAAAATCTCATTAGCAGTACCGGTACATGTTCTAAGTATGTGAGTCTTATAGTATGTATATGTATATGTAATCGTGCAAGTAACAAGCAAGAATGTACAAATAACAACACTGTGTCATCTGTTCACTATATCAACGCATTCGTAATTTCTGTTTAAATAAGTTCTCTTGGTTCTTGATTTCAAACATTGTTGCATGTTAACAGATTCTAAGTCTGATAAAGCATACTAAGTTAAAAAGCAGACTATCTCTCAATAAACGGTTTTACATATGAAATGTGGTGCAATCCTTTACTCTTCATAGTACTCAGAGTTTAAACTTGAACGCAATTATCATGCGGGTTTCGTCGGTAAAGAATATTGGAATTTTTTTCTCAAGGTTAGCGTCTATGTTATTTTTCTCTGAGCCAGCCGGCGCACGTGGCTGCCTGCGGTGCAAGTCATTGTCTGCCTCTTTGTTGGCGGGCGTCGTTATTGGGATTAGGAGACCTAATTTCTGCAAATTCACCTTGTCGAGAGGGCCCTGCCCTGTTTGAATCCCGCCAGTTCTGATGATATTGAGGTCTGTCGTTGCTATTATATCGTCTGTCGTCATGTCGGTAGATTCCATAGTTTCTTTCTTGTCAGGCATATGGTGGACAATTTTTCCCTGAATTGTAACTGCACGCTGAACTGTTACGTCTGAAGTTATTCTGTCTCCCTTGATAATAATTGTTTTGGTTCCCATATTGTCTGTTTCTATGGTTATCTCTGTCATATTCATTACTACAGAAATGCGATCTTTCTCTGTAACTATTATTCTGCCAACAGTTGTCATACGGGTGGTGTCTGTTTTGGTCACGATTTGCGTTGTAAGAATAGCCTTGTCGTGTCCAGTTATTATTTCTTTCATCACGGAATTGTGACTGATGTGACCTGTAGTTGTTGTGTTCCTGTTTTTGCGTCCCGCGATTGTCAGTGTCGATTTCCAATTCTTGTAAGAATCCCTCAAAAGCTGCAATGTCGTCTTTGCAACGTCCTGCCAAAATAATATGTCGTAAATGTTCAGGCAATTTGATTAAGCAAAGGCGGATGATTTCTGAGGGGCTGTATGGGTTTGACAGGTACTGATTCTTGTGCAACATGGCTTCAAAATATTTCACAAGACTGGAAAATTCAGATTGTTCGAAATGTTTCATCATTATGATGCTATGTTTTACTTGTGTAGCTTGAGACCAATATGCTGAGAGGAAGGCATGATAAAATTCTCCTTCACTATGACAATCGTGAATGACCGATCGCATTCTTACAGCTGGTTCATTCTCTAAATAGCCACACATAAATTCTAATCTGTGCTCTAATGACCAGTTGGGAGGAAAACAATGAGAGAATTGATGAAGCCACGCTTGTGGTTGAATGTCTTTGCCAGAATTCTTAAATGTTTTGAATTTACGTGTAGTAATGAACAGCTTATAGTCAAAATCATCGTGTCAGCGATTCGCACATCGGCCATTGCTACTTCTTTTCGGCGGTTCCATCTCAAAATTCGGTGTACCTTGCCAATTTCTTTCATAATTTCCGAAGTGCCCTCTGTTATTATTTTGTGGCTGTTCCGTATTTCTAAGTCCCTCTTCCCGTGTTGGAGCGCGAGTCTCCTCTGAAATATGTGTTTCTTGTATTACCTGTGTCAACTGATCTTGTACTAAGTTAGTGAACTGATCCGAAAGTTCGGCTACTTTCTCCGATAGTGAACTGATTTCCTCAGTGTGTTTTTCTGAACCAAGTTTCAGAGTGTCCATTTGTGTTGAAATCGTATCTACTGTGTCCTTTAAGTTTTCCTGAGTTTTTGCAAGTTGCGTAACCGAATCGGTAGATGCAACTGAGTCAATTTTAGCTTGCAAGGTGTCGTGATTTTCATGAACAATAGTTTGTAGTTCTTTTATGGCTGCTTCGTGATTCTGTAATGCATTTTCATAACGCGAAAAAATAGGTTGAAAATGCTCACAAATTTGTGTTTTTACGTTATTACAAACTTTACGACATTTACATTCGATTTTAAGTAACTCTGCAGTTAAATCTTCACGTGTTTGTTCAAGCGTTTGTTCCATTGAGTCTAACTTTTGAAGCTTTTGTCCCATTTCTTGTATTAATTGTAATAACAATGCACTGATGTCTGAAACATGTTCCTCAGTGCTTTTCGGCAGTGAATTTGCACCAGCAACATTCACATCTTGACAAGCAGAAAATGTGTCTTGACTCATTTGGGAAAACGTTGAGGACCCAAAACCTGAATCTGCAGTATTTGCAAGATAGTGTCCAGTCATTCCCGATTCCTGAGGCGAGCTGTTGCCGACCGATCGATCGATAATGCTTCCCTTTTTACTAATTGTTTCACTGTCTACACCATTGTTTGCCACCCGCTCCATTTCCCTATGCACAATTACCAAATTACTATGTTGAACATTAGTTAATTCGTTACACGGTGGCGCTAACACACTGCTTTCGTCTTCACTGTCATTTCTCAGTTTGCTTTGGAGTCTAGTATTACGTTTTTCACACGCCATAATTGTCACAATATTTCACAAGATAACACAGAAAAGCACAATTTGAAGAGCAAAAATACGAAAACACATTAACATAGCACTGAAAATAATATCTAGTTAATCGCAAGCGCAGCTGCGAAATACTCGGTGCAAATGTACATGCATGCCACAACTGTTTTACTGTACAACAATGAAAGACTGCAACTACAAAGGAGATTCTCTCTACAATTACACGCTAGCAATAAACAAAAGCTACACTAATTACACAAACTACAAGAAAATACCAGAAGATTCCAGTGAGGTATCCTCGGCTAAGGGTCGACATACGTAACGTCCCCTTAGAAAAATTAATGAATTACTGTGCTGATAAACCCCTACGTTATTTGATTTTCAAACAAGCTGAGCAAAACTGAACGTACTTAGACATTGACTAAAGTGACACTCAATATTTTTAGCGCAACGCAATCTGACTTTTAATAATGCATTTTGAACTTAGTACTCCACATTAACGACTCGAAGACATTGAAGATTACGAATATTGTAATGATTACTTACAGGAGTTATTGTGCACGTACCCCAAAAGACATTGATGAAGAAATCCACAATCTTCTCGATGACGCTTCTGACGCGTCCAAATGTGACAGATATACAGGGTGTTTCCATAAAAGCGTGCAAAAATGTAACAGGGCATATGAGATGCTCCACTGAACAATTTGAGGGAGGGAACCTGGGGTCGGAGAAGGCAGCTTAAAGAGATATGGAAATTACACTTTTTCAGCTTATTTACATCTAATATACGTACAAGTTCACACGTCCTGTGCTGTTTATTTACATTCTTTATTTCCCGCAAGGAAACAAGGAAGACGAGCCTGATTACTAGGAAGTCATGAGCCAGGATTTTTTACTTTACTTTTCCATAAGGTGGCTCTGCTGTATCGTATTTACTTTGTCCCATGACAGAAAGTGCTATGAATCAGCGACTGACCCATTCATTACTCAGTGATATTCAGAGACTTACAGTACAATACGACTGAGTTCTACCGGTACAGGGTCGAAAAACTGACTGACATGCACGTTGTCTATGGGAAGTACGCTGCAATGCTCTAGTTGCTGAAAGGCTGTACAGGAAATGATTTCCTAAGAGACTCATTCGTCACGACGAATGTTTATTTCTCTCAATCGACGTTTGAAGGAGCTACTTCATTTGAAAGAAGAACTGAGGGACCTGGCAACATGAGGACCACTCCCACACCCAATTTTGAAGAGGCACAGTTTGTGTGGTAAGCACAGTGCATTCAACTGTTTGTTTACATTAGTAAAACATGTTTGCAATGGAAGGAGGTAATTCATGTTTAAAAAAATAGTAAAATAAAAGCTGGAGAAATGAACAGACAAAACTACGTGTGGCTGGAAAGGGGGTTCTGGAAAGAGGTTGTAGCGGACCCCACAACAATTACTCGTATTACATGTAAAATGAGGTCTGCACATACTAGCGTGTAGCAAGTACTCCACGAACAACAATAACACCCATATCACCCACGAGTGCCGGCCGGGGTGGCCGAGCGGTTATAGGCGCTACAGTCTGGAACCGAGCGACTGCTACGGTCGCAGGTTCGAATCCTGCCTCGGGCATGGATGTGTGTGATGTCCTTAGGTTAGTTAGGTTTAAGTAGTTCTAAGTTCTAGGGGACTGATGACCTTAGAAGTTAAGTCCCATAGTGCTCAGAGCCATTTGAACCATTTTTTTTTTTTTCATCCACGAGTCGAAGCAATGCTTGTGATTGACTCTGCACCAAGGGTCGCATTGTGTCAGTGGTTGCTCCAGCAATGGAATGATAGACGATATTTCTCCCAAATCGTGCTGTTTACTGACGAGGCCTCATTTGATCGTAATGGTAGTTCGAACAGCAGTGATAGCCATGTATGGGACGAGGAAACCCCTCACGCTGTAGTCGAGTCATATCATCTAGTACGTTTTGCTGTGATAATCTGAGTCGGCATTGTAGGTGACAATCTCATTGGGCCATATCTTCTACCTGGCCGTCTGAACGGCGTCCCGTACTTGAGGCTCGTGCAGAGAGTTCTACCTGGGTTGTTGGAGAACGTACCCTTGGCTGTTCGTGAGAGGATGTGGATACAATATTCTGGTGCACCGCCTCACTTCTGTGTGGATGTCCGCAGCCATCTTAATGCCGTATTTCATGTTCGCTGTATTGGAGGGGAGGTCCTATTCCATGCCCTGCGAGGTCACCTGACCGGAAAATCCTTGATTATTTTCTAAGAGAATATGTAGAAGTCACTTGCGTATGTGTTTGAAGTGGATACGGAGATGGAATTAGATACCAGAATTGTAGCTGCCTGTAATATGATTCGACACACACCAGGGATATTTGTCAGAGTGCATCACAATCTTGTTCGCTGATATCATTGTATTGGGGCTGATGGCCGTCATTTTCAGCACATTTTTAAGATACAGTACAAATGGTACGTTCATTGTGTCAACAATGGTATTTGCAGTTAACTGTAACTTACGTAAATAAAAAGGTAAAGCGGCTTTATTCCTGTTGGCTCCTTAAGCTGGCTTCTCCGACCCAATGTTCCCTGCCCCAAATTGTTCAGTGGAGATTCCTCTATGTCCCGTTACATTTTTGCACGCTTTTACGGAATCACCCTGTACAGACGCAGCCACACGCACAACTGTCTTACGTGCGTCACAGAAAATAGACCGGAAACTGATAAACTGCCTGGCTGACATTACCATTAATTCTGCTAGGATCGTCACTTCAGTTGTTTCACAGTGGGCTATAAAACATGAGACATTTTCTGGAGATGTTGAGACCTTGGCTCCTTTTTTGGGAACACTCCCATCAGTCGATTGATCAGGATTCCATGATATCCAACATTCGTAAACACATAATTCTGTTCGGCTGCTTATAAAGGAAGACAATGTATTTAGTTGATGGTATCAATGTGGTCTCTAACACATACCGGTATAAGGAAATCAACAGAATTCTCACTGCACACTAAGGCAATGAAAGTAATGTTATATAAGCCCACTTGAATTACTTGGGAGCTATTTATCTCATGCACTTTCCAGATCAAGAGTCACTTGTTTCTACATTTGTCGGTACCAGTCACTGTATTCAAGCATTGCGCGCGCTCGGTAAAGACGTAATTGCTAATGATCGTGTACAAAAACCAACAGTTATCCGAGCTGTTCCTAGCGATGTCTGCCGAAAAGTGATTATACATTTCAAGAAATCTGCGATTCAAAAGCGGCCATACTTCATCTGATGGAACTTATATGAACAAAAGCGCTTACTTCGCCTAGGATCCGCTGTGACAGTAAAAAGTCGACCTACACTCTTACGGCAAAATCCTTTCATGTCCGTGCTTATCAGAAAGGTAATAAAAACTGCGGTCCATTTTGCGTCTTTTGCTAAGAATGGTACCACTGCGCCCCAGAATGCAATAAAACTGCTGATGTCAGTGGACGAAAACAGAAACTGTTTTCTACGCCTGAGCAAAGGGCAGAACGTGTCATACTGGAGAAAGAAGAGTGGGGTATTATCCACTGACTGTAAAAAGCCGTATCACAAATCGATACGGGTGGAACGTACGACATTTAAGATCTCAACAGCGCAGAGCAACGTCGTTTCTGTTGGTAAAATAGATGCAACTACGCCAAGGTCCGAATCGGGCAAACACTTCAGGTGCTCATCGTAGTACCAGTAAATTTACTCTATGCGTGCTAGACAACGGAAGCCAAGCAACTTTCAGAGCAAAGTCGTTAGGAGAATATTTGAAACCAGCCGCCTCAGACCAATGGCAACTTAGTGTTGTTCGTTCGAACCTCATACTAACACCGTGGTACCACGTAGCCTTGACAATTTAGAAATTATGGGACTTTATCTTTCTAATTAACAGATTGTTATTCTGTATTCTTCTAACCGAAAGAATACAGAGTTTACATCAAAGACCTTTTACCAACGACTCCTTAAAGAGCATTTACCATCGTCTTCTGTTGGACTACATTACAAAGAACTATATAGAATTCAGTCAGATCGGAAGTAACACCATGTTTTACCTTCTGCATCAGGCAGTTTAGAGGAGAAACCTAGTAAAATGGATGCGTTTTGTCTCAGTAAGTGTTGGGGGCGGGACGAAGTCCTCTTGCAGAAATACTCATTGTTTCTTACGGTTCCGATTACACCCCATGGCTATTATTACTGATATCACGCTAGCCTTTCTGCGACTCGTCTTGCACGGAAACGATCGGAACGAGCGTATGGGGCAACTCTGTACATCCACAGTGCTTTACATATCTCATCGACTTACTTCGCCTGTACCAAGAACGGGATTGGACTTGTCAACAAGATAATACTGCAACCTCTCTAACTTCTAGGAGCAGTTGCGGCAGCACATTTACTAACATATTTCTGCACAGTTACAGGGTACATTTTCCACGCAGTACTGTGGAGGGATGCTACAATGACCTTATGTAGGATACGATAAGGTTCATTTATATCGAAGTGACGGAGACTCATATGCACCAGTCAACGGAGACATGGCCTGGACATAATAATCTAGCGGATCACCTAATACGGGAGACTCCTTGCCAATCGAATCCAACCTCTGCATGTTTGGAGGAAAAGGCAGCCATGGTTTGCACGTCAAGAAGAACGTTGACCATGCAGTACTCCAAATATTGTATCATTACCTCCTAGAAGAAAAAAACACGTGATTTCCAAATTAATTTCCCGCTAACAACTAATTCATACAACCGGCTGAATCCTTCGCTTTTCACATGAAATTCTTGCCGCGCGACGTGGCCGCGTGGTTTGCGGCGCCATGTTACGGACTGAGCCGCACCTCCCGCCGGAGGTTCGAGTCCTCCCTCTGGCATGGCTGTGTGTGTTGTTCTTAGCATAAGTTAGTTTAAGTAGTGTGTAAGTCTAGGGACCGATGACCACAGCAGTTTGATCCCTTAGGAATCCACACAAACACACACGAAATTCGTCACGAAGCACAAAGATAAACTTCCTGGAGGGTTGGTAGCAGTCGAGCTCGCATATGCATGTACTTACTGTATCAGAATACTCCAACGACAATGTTTCACAGGGGGAACCATGCACTCCAGAATGGTAAATCGCTCCCACTAGACTCTAAAACTGATCGCTTCCATCCATTCACTGAAGACGGACTCCTTCGTCTCGGAGGTGGATTACAGCTTTCAGACTTCATCGGAGAGTAACGACATCCATTTCTTGTTGTTGGGTCACATCAGTTTATAAGACACCTAATCATCCAAACGCATGTTGATTTTTATCCTCCTGGTGTTAGATTTACTCTACACGAACTTCGTAAAGAAAAATGGTGTTGCATACTTTTTTACCACGCAAGATCATGAAGGTTCCAAGATGCCAACAAACTGAAGCTATCCCTCTTGCAAATCGAATGAGACCATCCAAGTCCTTTACTGTTTGTAGGTCCTCTCTACATCAACACAGGAATGACCATGGCAAAAGCCTATATAACACTCTTAATTTACGCAGAACGTCTGTACTATGAAATTCACTAACCACCTGCCACACCCTTCTCCTGCTCGCCAAAAGCGGATCACTAGAACTCCATCGTCCACGGTTGGGTTGTTGGGGAGGATGGTCTTAGAACTTAGTGAGTACCATCAAGCAGTGCTTGCGAAAAGTGTTGGGACGATCAAGATCAACTGTAGAGAAACTATACATTGCCTTAGTAAGCAAAGAAGCCGAGGCATGTCTCTGTTGGAGATAACGTAGAGCCTCTGACACTGGCACTACAGAATGCGGCCGCTGCATCCGAACTTCCTGCCACACATAAGCTGACAAAAGAATTAAAACTACGTCAGAGGCTAGCACACAACTTCTGGAAAAGACGGTCTTAGGGATACCTCATGGAGCTCAGGAGCTTTCACGAAGCTATGTTCTGATCTGCGACGTGCACTAACTTCCGACTTGGCGGCTTGGTTTTGATTTAAGAGGATGGACGGCCACCACATTTCTGGATCAAAGAGAAAGTAGAAAGGTGTATTACAGGAAGCGAGAATAAAATAAGAGGTGTAATACAACGCAAGTCAGAAGAATAATAGACAGCATGTTCAGTGTAGCTTGCCACCCCCTTCTCCCCTCCTGGAAGATGATCAGTGTGGGTATGGTTTTGGGAATTGATACAGATAAAGACACTTACATCTTGTAAGAAAATGAAATACCTACAGCTGTCCTTTCGATGTCATTTGTTGTGTAGCTACCAGTTTCGGTGCTTCAATGCACCATCTTCAGGCCTTAGTTGATGCTGAGGGAGTTATCACGATCCATATATATGTGTCAGTGGCCAACATAATTGATTTACGCAGACTACTGTCTCTCCAATCATCAACTGTCGACTGAATTGAGGGACGACATCACAGTTACAGCTAGTGTGCATAAACCAGTTATGTTGGCCACTGACGCATCGTATATGTGATCGTGATAAACCCTTCAGCATCAACTAAGGCCGGAAGATGGTGCACTGAAGCGCCGAAACTGGTATCTACAGAATAAATGGCATCATAAGGACGGCTGTACGTGTTTCATTTTCTTGCAATAGTGAATTACCGTAGCCCCCAGACCTCCAGTCAAATGATGGACATACAAAAACTTATATCTTCGATTTGGTGTGATGCTGGAGTCTGACTTAATGAGAGTTACTTGTAATATAAGTTCTGTGATTGTAAATGAAGAGTTGTATTTCACTGCCTACTATTGACATCAAGGTGGTGGTGGTGGTGGTTAGTGTTTAACGTCCCGTCGACAACGAGGTCATTAGAGACGGAGCGCAAGCTCGGGTTAGGGAAGGATTGGGAAGGAAATCGGCCGTGCCCTTTCAAAGGAACCATCCCGGCATTTGCCTGAAACGATTTAGGGAAATCACGGAAAACCTAAATCAGGATGGCCGGAGACGGGATTGAACCGTCGTCCTCCCGAATGCGAGTCCAGTGTGCTAACCACTGCGCCACCTCGCTCGGTTGACATCAAGGCACGAAGAGAATGTTGTACACTTAATTTTTTAGATGTCTCTGTTCGTCGTCGGCAAATATCTTTTCAAAGTTTTTGCTTCTACAATTATATACTTCCACCAGTGTCAGTTTCCTCTATCAATGAGGTGATATTGTATTTCATACTACACGGGGTAAGTAAAACACACAAAAGAAAAACAGATCCAAACAAAAGATAGTCTATGAACTTAACAAGTTTCAAATGAACAAAATTAGTGTCAGGTATAATTCACGTAACTTCTATACACAGAGAGCTCTTAATCTGAAATTGTGCTAATCTGATGTTATGAGCATACAAAGTAGGCTAAATGGCACTCTTCTTGCAAAGATGTTGTCAGCGCTCTGTCTGAAGTGAAGGACTGCGATTAGTTCCACACGGCTACCAAGAGCATCCAAATAGTACCGTACGTGTTTCAGGTTGGGAGACGAAGCTAGGCACTACATATGTTGAATTTGTTTTCTATTGAAGACTCCTGTCGGTGAGACGAGTACTGTGTGGCCGTATAGTATTGCCGTGTGCGATGAAATCTTGGACTAACATAAGAACGTCCTTATCATCAAAGACATCTTATTTATAGACCTGCGCAATTCACCACTTGGAAAACGTGCCAGTCGGCCTGTTCCAGTTCACGGGTACTCCCTAGACCACAGCCATATTTACACGAACGTTTTGTGAATGGTAATGATATCAGATTGCTGATAGTTTTAAACTTATACTGGATGCCATATGTGAAGACAATGGTTGCCTACTGGTATGCGCTTCAGGATATGTGTTGATGTCTGAGAGCATGCGTGCACGTGCTTCGTTGAAATCGATGAGCGATATAGATATGGTTCTTCGCCTCGAGTTCATGCCACTGTCATGGAGCATTCTGCGCACAAAGTAATAGATAATATCAATCTCCTGCCGACTGCTGCAACGCCATACGATAGGATAGGACAGTGGGTCTACTCCTCATAATGCAAGCCAGTAAATATCGGTCATTGATAAATGTTGTTGCCGTTGGTGTCCTTAGATAAAAAACTTGTGGATGTTGAACTAGTTCTTAGCAGCAATTGCTAACGTCCTTCACGGAAGAGTAAACATTCAAACCTTATGTCTCTATTTCATTTGACAGCCAGTGACGTTCTACTGCAGTTAATTTGATAAATTATTCCAGCTGATTTTTCTCCCGCACAACCCAAATTGTGTCCTAGTCTCGGAGACCCAGGTATCTTATAAGTTCAAATAATGCGAACATTTTGAAATTGTGTCGAAACTTCCATTTTAGTCTTATTCGGTTTATGTTTTCATTCGTATTGATATTTTAGTGGTTTCATTTTCAAGGTAACGGGACCTCAGACATTTGGGACCTCAGACCTCAGACCTCAGACATTTCACTTTAAGTCTCTTAGCTTCCAAACCCGATACATAATTTTGAATTTTTCAAAATGGAGGGTACTGGCTTTTCTTATATTTATGTCCCTGAATACAGGAAAAGGTTCATACTTAAAAATATTAATCTTTATTAAAACTCCTACACATGATGCCACTGGTTGATCAAAATGTATTTACTAAGAGACTCGCATTTATCCTCTAAACAACGATGTTTCCCTAGCAAAACAGCTGTAGTTGCTACTGCATGAAGCAGCTGTTAAGAAACACAAGATTAGGTTAGAGAAAACAATGAAAAAGATAGATATACTTTCCAAAGGAAACCTTATGAAGATTCTGGGTCAGTTTTAGAAACTAAAAAGCATTGGGACACAGTCGTAATTAATTCAAATTATCCTCATACAGCTAAGCAACTGAGACTAGTAAATGAAAAAGACACTGAAATCAGAAGTGTTTACATATTTTCAGATATGCGATTAAAACACAGATGCTTTTTGGACACGTGTGCAATTGAAATATATTGCTGCAGAAAAACCTGAGTAGCACCGTGGTGTAGTGGTTATGACACTACACTGCTGCATGGAGGGTCGTGAGTTCGAAACTCACCTGGACTGTACAACTTTAATTTATATATTCGGTTCGAGTACATTCTAGAAGCATCCACAAATTTCAAGAATCATTGTACTGGAATGGTCTGTAGCTGTATATACTGCATGTGTTCTGGCCGGAGGCAGTTCGCTCCGCGCTCTTGTATGTGCAAGTGGTGAATAAACCTTCAGTAAGTGGTGTTAGGGTTCGTCATTCCTCTAATTACACCTACTTCTACGTAAAAATATCATGTTAACATTCAGTTAAGTAGAAATGCCCCAACGATCTCTTTATCAGAAGAACTAAATACATCCAGCAGTGTCCAATTGAATTGTAAACTGCTGCAGATAAGTATATAAATACGAATTCACTATCGTCATTGGGGATTCAAACCGCTAAGATAAGCCTGTATCTTCACACTTCATGCGAATGAAAAAATCGCTGTAAAATTCTCAAAGATATTTACACTGCTTGACACGTATCACCGTTCTTTAAAAAAATGTAAGAAAAAGAAAAGAAAAAACTAGCATCATGTTGAGGTATTTTGTGATGAGAACGAAAAATACTTATTGAGCAATAGCTACGTAATCTGAAATACATGCATAATCATTTTCCTGTGATTGGACTTTCCAACTTGTCTTCAGTTTTTGCTCATAAGAAAATTAATGAAATACAGGGTTATTACAAAGTATTGAAGCGATTTCACAGCTCTACAATAACTTTATTATTTGAGATATTTTCACAATGCTTTGCACACACATACAAAAACTCAAAAAGTGTTTGAGGCATTCACAAATGTTCGATATGTGCCCCTTTAGTGATTCGGGAAACATCAAGCCGATAATCAAGTTCCTCCCACACTCGGCGCAGCATGTCCCCATCAATGAGTTCGAATGCATCGTTGATGCGAGCTCGCAGTTTTGGAACGTTTCTTGGTAGAGGACGTTTAAACACTGAATCTTTCACATAACCCCACAGAAAGAAATCGCATGGGGTTAAGTCGGCAGAGCGTGGAGGCCATGACATGAATTGCTGACCACGATCTCCACCACGACGGATCCATCGGTTTTCCAATCTCATGTTTAAGAAATGCCGAACATCATGATGGAAGTGCGGTGGAGCAACATCCTGTTGAAAGATGAAGTCGGCGCTGTCGGTCTCCAGTTGTGGCATGAGCCAATTTTCCAGCATGTCCAGATACACATGTCCTGTAACGTTTTTTTCGCAGAAGAAAAAGGGGCCGTAAACTTTAAACCGTGAGATTGCACAAAACACGTTAACTTTTGGTGAATTGCGAATTTTCTGCACGAATGCGTGAGGATTCTCTACCACCCAGATTCGCACATTGTGTCTGTTCACTTCACCATTAAGAAAAAATGTTGCTTCATCACTGAAAACAAGTTACGCACTGAACGCATCTTCTTCCATGAGCTGTTGCAACCGCGCCGAAAATTCAAAGCGTTTGACTTTGTCATCGGGTGTCAGGGCTTGTAGCAATTGTAAACGGTAAGGCTTCTGCTTTAGCCTTTTTCCGTAAGATTTTCCAAACCGTCGGCTGTGGTACGTTTAGCTCCCTGCTTGCTTTATTCGTCGACTTCCGCGGGCTACGCGTGAAACTTGCCCGCACGCGTTCAACCGTTTCTTCGCTCACTGCAGGCCGACCCGTTGATTTCCCCTTACAGAGGCATCCAGAAGCTTTAAACTGCGCATACCATCGCCGAATGGAGTTAGCAGTTTGTGGATCTTTGTTGAACTTCGTCCTGAAGTGTGGTTGCACTGTTATGACTGACTGATGTGAGTGCATTTCAAGCACGACATACGCTTTCTCGGCTCCTGTCGCCATTTTGTCTCACTGCGCTCTCGAGCGCTCAGGCGGCAGAAACCTGAAGTGCGGCTTCAGCCGAATAAAACTTTATGAGTTTTTCTACGTATCTGTAGTGTGTCGTGACCATATGTCAATGAATGGAGCTACAGTGAATTTATGAAATCGCTTCAATCATTTGTAATAGCCCTGTATATTTCAAAGATGAAAGAATAGGTTTAATCATAGACTAATGAAAATATAGAAGTTTCATTTGTCAATTTTAAGCAATCATAGAATCGTCTAACAGGAATTGTTAGTAGAAGAGATCTTTATGAGATGTGCTACAAACATCCTTGTAATAGAATAGCATATTCAATCAACATACACAGTTTTTCATCAAGGGAAACAAAACAGTAATAACATCTAAACGAAATGTCAAGTGGACCAAAGATCTGAAAGAAGTGTATTAAAGAAGAAAAAAAGTTGATGTTAATCAGTGAACATACAGCCAGGTTTTCAAGTGCCACCTCAGAAAATATGAAATGTTGTAGCTTTAACCATTTTAGCAATGACTGGAATTCTGGTGAAATATTGTCATACTATGCAAATATTGCAGACAGTGCAAATAAAACTGAAGTAATGTTGCGTCGTCTCTGGCCTGAATCCATGCACTGATTCGTTTCAGAAGGGTCTCGCAAAAGCGTTGATCTTCTGCTAAGATAGACCGGTGCATAACTGTTGTAACTGACCTTCGACATCAGGAATACTGGCACCGAAACGGAGTTGCTCTAGTGTTAGTTACACACATGTTCTATCAGGGACAGATTTGGGGATCTCGCCGACCACCGGAGTATGTGCCATGTGTGGACGAGCACTGTGCTGTTGAAAAATGCGACCACAAGAGTGTCGCATGGCAAGTAACACGCGGGGATACACGATGTCGTGATGTACCGTTGTGCCGTTAGGGTTATTTTAATCTCTATCTGATGTGACGTGAAGTCATACCTGTAGGCTTCCCACATCATGACTCCAGGAGTAATAACGCGCGCTTTTCGCAAACGTTGACAGAAAGGGTTTCTTCGCTGAAGACGATGGGAACCCATTCATCACTGTCCACACTTCCCGGTCACGGCACAACTCCACGTGCATCCGTTTGTGTTGTGTGTGGCAGTTTAGTCTGGATGCTATTAGTCACCGACCCATGCTACGGAATAACACATAATGTTACAGGGCGTTCTTTGCTTCTCCGACGTAAGACGTAGAAGTTGAGGTGCTACGATGCGCTTGGTGCACAATACGGTGATCCTCCTTCGTGGTGATCAGACATGGTCGACCAGAACTTTGACGACGAGTCCGCCTGCCCACACGTTCCCAAGCATCCAACAGCGGGCCACTGTCACATCTGAAAGACCCAAAAAACTGGATATTACACAATTAGATCAGTCAGGCAACTGGGGAGTCCCAGTGATACCCCTTCCAAACTCAGTCAGGCTCAGATAAAGCTGTCTCCGTGTTCTTCATAGTGATCACTCCGCATCTGATTCCGTTCAAGCCCCTCATATACCCTACCAGGTCTGGTAAAAACATTACACGTAAACAATATTAGTGCACTCGTTGTTCGTTTTATCTGCCACGGAGCACTGCGAATCTAATAGTTTACACAGTCTTCGACCTGCCGTCATCCGCCCCTGGTACCTGAATGGTCAGTGCTCCGGAATGTCATACCTAACGGCCCGGGTTCGATGCCCGGCTGGGTCGGAGATTTTCTCCGCTCAGGTCAGGGACTGGTTGTTGTGTTGTCCTTATTACCATTATTTCATCCCCATCGACACGCAAGTCGCCGAAGTGGCATCAACTCGGAAGATTTACACCAGGCGAATGGTCTACCCGACGGGAGGCCCTAGGCACACGGCATTTCCATTTACCTGCCGTCACTACTAAAATACATTATACAATCAATGGTAAAATGTGTTGTCTAAGCTAAATACCCTTCAATACTGTCATAGGCAGTTTTTACTTTCTTGTGTTTCTTATTTGACCCTATAGTAACAACGTCGTCGGGTAGATTGTAGCAAATAACTGCGTGATACGTAGAGACGATCAGAAGATCGTAACCGACAGTAAATCAAGAATGGGGAAGTTAGTAATGCATTGGTCCGCCTTCGGCGCTTGTGTAAGCAGTTATTCATTTTGGCGTATATTGATAGAGTTGTTGAATGTCCTTCTGAGGCATATTATGTCAATTTATATTAGACTGGCGCGTTATATAGTCAAAATCCCGAGCTAGCTGGAGGGCTCTACCTGTAATGCTCCAAAAGTTCTCACCTGGCGCGAGATTTTGCCACCTTGTGGACCAATGTGGGTCTCGGAAGGGACGAAGATGGTCATTAGAAACTCAAGTCATGTGTGGGTGAGCTTTATCTTGCTGACATCTAAACCCAGGATGTCTTGCCATGAACAAAACGGGGCCTGTAATACCTTCGTCGTACTGTAAGGGTATGACGGGTGAAAACCAAAGGGATCCTACTGTGAAATGAAATGACGCCCCAGACCATCACTCCTCATCATCAGCAGTTTCATGTCCGACAATCCGGTTGATATCCTACCGCTGAGCGGTGCAGCACGTCTTCGCTGGTTATCGGTGCTCAGTTCGATGTGAGACTCCAGTTAGTGCGACTCCATGCCGAATGTGCCCGACACCACCGCAGATGGGCATATTGGTGTCCATAGGTCAATGGTGGTCGGCACAAGGACAGCCGTGAGCTCAACACCATTTCTGTTACCCGCCTGCGGTCACTGATTCACCATTTGCAGGTCACCGCATTCCTGCTAACATTGATACTCCTTTGGCAATAATCACACAGGGGCATATTCGGAAATATGTTTGTAACATTTCCTCCCCCTTCCCCCCCCCATGAACCATGGACCTTGCCGTTGGTGGGGAGGCTTGCGTGCCTCAACGATACAGATAGCCGTACCGTAGGTGCAACCACAACGGAGGGGTATCTGTTGAGAGGCCAGCCAAACGTGTGGTTCCTGAAGAGGGGCAGCAGCCTTTTCAGTAGTTGCAGGGGCAACAGTCTGGATGACAGACTGATCTGGCCTTGTAACATTAACCAAACCTGCCTTGCTGTGCTGGTACTGCGAACGGCTGAAAGCAAGGGGGAACTACAGCAGTAATTTTTCCCGAGGGCATGAAGCTTTACTGTATGATTAAATGATGATGCCGTCCTCTTGGGTAAAATATTCCGGAGGTAAAATAGTCCCCCATTCGGTACTCCGGGCGCGGACTACTAAAGAGGACGTCGTTATCAAGAGAAAGAAAACTGGCATTCTACGGATCGGGCAGGTAGGTTCGAAAATTTAAAAAGGGAAATCAATAAGATAAAGTTAGATATAGTGGAAATTAGTGAAGTTCGATGGCATGAGGAACAAGACTTTTGGTCAGGTGAATACAGGGTTATAAATACAAGATCAAATATGGGTAATGCAGGAGTAGGTTTAATAATGAATAAAAAAATAGGAGTGCGAGTAAGCTACTACAAGCAGCATAGTGAACGCATTATTGTGGCCAAGATAGACAGGAAGCCCACGCCTACTACAGTAGTACAAGTTTATATGCCAACTATCTCTGCAGATGATGAAGAAATTGATGAAATGTATGATGAGATAAAAGAAATTATTCAGATAGTGAAGGGAGACGAAACTTTAATAGTCATGGGTGACTGGAATTCCACAGTAGGAAAAGGAAGACAAGGAAACGTAGTCGGTGAATATGGATTGGGGCTAAGAAATGAAATAGGAAGCCGCCTGGTAGAATTTTGCACAGAGCATAACATAATCATAGCTAACACTTGGTTAAAGAATCATGAAAGCAGGTTGTATACATGGAAGAACATTGGATATACTAGAAGGTTTCAGAGAGATTATATAATGGTAAGACAGAGATTTAGGAACCAGATTTTAAATTGTAAGACATTTCCAGGGACAGATGTGGACTCTGACCACAATCTATTGGTTATGAACTGTAGGTTAAAACTGAAGAAACTGCAAAAAGGCGGGAATTCAAGGAGATGAGGCCTGGACAAACTGACTAAACCAGAGGTAGTACAGAGTTTCAGGGAGAGCATAAGGGAACAATTGACAGTAATGTGGAAACGAAATACAGTAGAAGAAGAATGGGTAGCTTTGAGGAATGAAATAGTGAAGGCTGCAGAGGATCAAGTAGGTAAAAAGGCGAGGGCTAGTAGAAATCCTTGGGTAACAGAAGAGATATTAAATTTAATTGATGAAAGGAGAAAATACAAAAATGCAGTAAGCGAAGCAGGCAAAAAGGAATACAAACGTCTCAAAAATGAGATCGACAAGAAGTGCAAAATGGCTAAGCAGGGATGGCTAGAGGACAAATGTAAGGATGTAGAGGCATATCTCACGAAGGGTGAGATAGATACTGCCCACAGGAAAATTAAAGAGACCTTTGGAGAACAGAGAACCACTTGTATGAATACCAAGAGCTCAGATGGAAACCCAGTTCTAAGCAAAGAAGGGAAAGCAGAAAGGTGGAATGAGAATATAGAGGGCCTATACAAGGGAGATGTACTTGAGGACAATATTGTGGAAATGGAAGAGGATGTAGATGAAGATGAAATGGGAGATATGATACTGAGTGAAGAGTTTGACAGAGCACTGAAAGACCTAAGTCGAAACAAGGCGCCGGGAGTAGACAACATTCCATTAGAACTACTGACAGCCTTGGAAGAACCAAAACTCTACCATCTGGTGAGCAAGATGTATGAGACAGGCGAAATTCCCTCAGACTTCAAGTGGAATATAATAATTCCAATCCCAAAGAAAGCAGGTGTTGACAGATGTGAAAATTACCGAACTATCAGTTTAATAAGTCACAGCTGCAAAATACTTACGCGAATTCTTTACAGGCGAATGGAAAAACTGGTAGAAGCCGACCTCAGGGAAGATCAGTTTGGATTTCGTAGAAATGTTGGAACACGTGAGACGATACTGACGTTACGACTTATCTCAGAAGAAAGATTAAGGGAAGGCAAATCTACGTTTCTAGCATTTGTAGACTTAGAGAAAGCTTTTGACAATGTTGACTGGAATACTCTCTTTCAAATTCTGAAGGTGGCAGGGGTAAAATAGAGGGAGCGAAAGGCAATTTACAATTTGTACAGAAAGCAGATGGCAGTTATAAGAGCCAGGGACACGAAAGGAAAGCATTGGTTGGGAAGGGAGTGAGACAGGGTTGTAGCCTCTCCCCGATGCTATTCAATCTGTATATTGAGGAAGCAGTAAAGGAAACAAAAGAAATTTTCGAAGTAGGTATTAAAATCCATGGAGAAGAAATAAAAACTTTGAGGTTCGCCGATGACATTGTAATTCTGTCAGAGACAGCAAAGGACTTGGAACAGCAGTTGAACGGAATGGACCGTGTCTTGAAAGGAGGATATAAGATGAACATCAACAAAAGCAAAACGAGCATAATGGAATGTAGTCGAATCAAGTCTGGTGATGCTGAGGGAATTAGATTGGGAAATGAGACACTTAAAGTAGTAAAGGAGTTTTGCTATTTGGGGAGAAAAATAACTGATGATGGTCGAAGTAAAGAGGATATAAAATGTAGACTGGCAGTGGCAAGGAAAGCGTTTCTGAACAAGAAAAATTTGTTAACATCAAGTATAGATTTAAGGGTCAGGAAGTCATTTCTGAAAGTATTTGTATGAAGTGTAGCCATGTATGGAAGTGAAACATTGACGATAAATAGTTTAGACAAGAAGAGAATAGAAGCTTTCGAAATGTGGAGCTACAGAAGAATGCTGAAGATTAGATGGGTAGATCACATAAGTAATGAGGAGATATTGAATAGAAATGGAGAGAAGAGAAATTTGTGGCTCGTCTTGACTAGAAGAAGGGATCGGTTAGTAGGGCATATTCTGAGGCATCAAGTGATCACCACTTTAGTATTGGAGGGCAGCGTGGAGGGTAAAATGTCGTAGAGTGGGACCAAGAGATGAATGCATTTATCATATTCAGAAGGATGTAGGTTCCAGCAGGTACTGGGAGATTAAGAAGCTTGCACAGGATAGAGTAGCATGGAGAGCTGCATCAAACCAGTCTCAGGACTGAAGACCACAACAACAACAACAACAACATTCCGTCTCCGACAGTTGTAGTATATTAACTGAGAGTAAATAGAAATACTTGCTGTTGCAACTGCGTGCTTAGCAACATGCTAAATTATTTCAAAAAGCAATATTGTGATCCATGCAGAGTGCAATTCATGGAGTAATTGCAAGAATTACTGCCATACTTATATACACAGATGTTAAATGATCAGTGGAAGGGGGGGGGGGGAGGGGTTGGTCAACTAACCTTGAGCAATCTAAAGAAAAAAAGTAAGAGACCAATAACAACTTTTTATTTATTATATTCAGAAAATTGACGATTTAAATGCTGACAAACTTTACACAGACTTTTAGTTATTCCACAGTGTCTACACCAAATAAACACGTTTCTAGCCACAGCAAAGATACAAGTATTACTCTGAGTGTATGCATACATAAAACTGATAAAATCCCCCCGGTGCGCAAGCAACCAACAACTACGTGAAGCGAAAGGGCAAATTACCAAAAAATCCTCAGTTAACACCGAAGTCTCCTCCAGCGCGACTACCACGATCACGGCAGGCTGCGACCTCTCGTGTCGCGCGGTTTCTCTCAACTGCACCCTGCGTCCGACCGCTTCCGACTCTCCTCGACAACTGCTCGCTCGCTACTACTCGAGATAATAATATCTCAGACTCAGAGTTTGTGTATGCACACAGCAGAATCATACACATCCAATTTTCCACATCGTCGAATAGTGGCATCCTTCAAATGTCGAGCGATTCGCCGATTACTCCAACCGGATTCTTTGAGCCTAGCTCCACGTTCTGTCTGAAATGGTGACATCTGCGTTTTGTTCATGCGCCTGTCTGCGAAGCATAGTTAATGTCCAACTGAGTACACGGAATGAAATCCGCAAAGACTTTACGCCTGATACCGACATGTCCCTTGCTATTATCCGTCCCAGGTGCGCGGTGAAACTGCGATTAGCGCCCCATTCATCCATCGGCAGCTAGAATTTACAGTTTCACATTTTCCGTCGATGCCTGTGAGCCATGCGTGGCTCGTGCCATATCTCATTTGATACCCTGTTTTTACTGTACGATCACCTCGTTATATTAATTTCAATTACTGGTGGCACTGAGTTGCCACCTTGACTGCCCGTGAGCGGCATCTGCGGCGCTTATCGATATAAGCCCTGGCGTATTATCTTTGCTGACTGCTGTTACTTCCCAGTTTTCGTGTGTCTGTAGTGAGTTCGGATCTGCCATTGTGTTGGGAGGCGTTAGTAGTGCAGTTCGGACCTGGCAGTGTTTGACTTAGGACGCGGCAGAAGTTCAGTCGGGGCGCGGTTGCAGTGAGGTCCGGACAGCTAGACTCGCCCGACGGTTGCCGATACGTATCACTTGAGTGCGGACCACCTTGGTTGGTCGCCAGACGGTCGTCTTGTCGGACGACGTGTATGTTGGCAGGTGATCGCTTATGGGTTGCCTACGTGTGCTGCCTCGTGATTCGTCCTTGTTATTGCACAGTCGCTGCCGTTAGTATCGTCTAGCCCTTCGTGCAAGTGTTCGTGAAACTGTGTGTAGCTTGTGACGTCGACTGCTCAGTTATTTTAGTGGTGTCTCCGTGTTGATGTGCGGCAGTCGGTCGGTTGGTGTGGATCAGCCAGGGAATCTCTGCGCAGCGCACAGTTTGCCGGGCCCGCTGGCGGTCTCTACACAGAGTCGGAGTGTGTGGGAGCTTTCCGACTGCTACGGAGTTCTTGGTTCACCGACCCAGAACATCAAAGTTGAGTGGTGATTTAATTACCAAAGCCAGACTTTTCACATTGTGCCGTTGGTTTCATGGTTGGCTTCTGGGTGTATTCCCGTGAGCAACAGCGAGTGTTCGAGTTGGCGAAAGTTAACTGTGTTTTGGTTATTTGAAGTCCAAGTGCACCAGCGGGCCGCGCGAGGTCAACCGAGCGGTCTATGGCGCTCCAGTCATGGGCTGTGCGGCTGGTCCCGGCGGAGGTTGGAGTCCTCCCTCGGGCATGTGTGTGTGTTTGTCCTTAGGACAATTTAGGTTAAGTAGTGCGTAAGCTTAGGGACTGATGACCATAGCAGTTAAGTCCCATAAGATTTCAGACAAAGTTGAACATTTGTTTTGCACCAGCGGAATTTTCTGCCTTGTGGCCGTTAGCGTTACGGTTACCTGCCCTGACCTCTGATGTAAAATCCAGGCAGTGTCCTTTCCTCACTGTGTTTCCGCTGTCCAACACGTGTGTGTAGTTTTGATAGCTTATGCATAATTGGTTGTGGGCGGCTGCGCCTTTCACGTTTTGGCTTTGGAATTCGTTGTGCACTGGTCGGGTGGAAAGCAAGTCGTCTTGTCGATGGGTCCCTTGACTGTCTCTTGGTTGCCTGTCTGGTACATCAACGGAACTTCCAAAACCATATGGTCACAAGCGTGGGCTCTCACCACCGTCCCTTCAAAGTGCAGTGGATGAGGGCTGTGATCTGTGATTTGATGCAGTTCACTACTGTACTTCGTTCATGCGAAAAATGCATCACAGAGCAGTCCCTCAGCAACTGGTAATAAAAGTTCAGGTACTGCCTCCTTCATGCAGACCGACCCCCGGAAACCTCTGAGCCCCGTTGGATGTACTGCCTTTTCTTATTGGTGTTTGATTCTGTATTTTAATGGCTTATAGCCAATGGTGTGAATTTGTATGCTTTTAGTTGGGTTCTAAATAATAGGCCTTCAGCCGCTTTAAAATTGATAGTTCCTTACTAGTCAAGTCTTGCACTGTTTAGGGCCTTCAGCCTGATTTAATTTTTTTTTGTTTTTTGTTTTTTGGATAAAGCCTTAGGCCTTCTGCCTTTTAAAATTAATTGTAGCTGTGTTTTTCAATAATGGGCCTTCAGCCACTTTAAAATTTAAATTCCTTACTTATTAAATATTACGTTGTTTTGGCCTTCAGCCCGTGTAAAATATTGTTTAAAGATGACTACTAAAAATTATTTTAGTTATTTTAAGTAATCGGCTTTCAGCCGTTTTTAAATTAAAGTTCTTGTCTTTCAAGTACACGACTGTGCGGGGCCTTCTGCCTAATTGAAGATAAGGCCTTCTGCCTTGTTTTTTCTTTTTTTCAATTAATTTTACCTGCAGTCTTAAATCATGTGCCTTCAGCCGTGCTTAAATTAAACTTGAAAAAAAAGAAAAGGTTCAAATGTGTCTGAGCACTATGGGACTTAACAGCTGAGGTCATCAGTCCCCTAGAACTTAGAACTACTTAAACCTTACTAACCTAAGGACATCACACACATCGATGCCCGAGGTAGGATTCGAATGTGCGGCCGTAGCGGTCGCGCGGTTACAGACCGAAGCGCCTAAAACCGCTCGGCCCCTCCGGCCGGAGGTCATCAGTCGCCTAGAACTTAGAACTAATTAAACCGAACTAACCTAAGGACATCACACACATCCATGCCCGAGGCAGGATTCGAACCTGCGACCGTAGCGGTCACGCGGTTCCAGACTGAAGCGCCTAGAACCGCACGGCCACACCGGCCGGCGGCCGGCTTAAACTTGAAAAGCAAACAAGTGTTAGATTTGTTGGGCCTTCAGCCAAGTTATAGAACTTACGTGAGGCCTTTTGCCTTCTAAATATTCTGTTTTGAGTCTGAATTTTCAGTTAATGGTTTCAGCCGTTTTTAAATTTAAGTGTTTGTGCTCTTAAGGCATAAGACGCTGAGGCCTATTCAGCTGATAACTAAGATCAAACATTTTTGCTGTATTGTTTGGACAACTAAATGAAGTTATATGTGTTTGAGTGTAACTGGCAGCCCCTTTTGGCCCCTTTCCACAATTCCAACTACCTGTTCTGTCCTGCGGATTTAACCAGGCTTTTCAGCCTGTATGGATATCAGTTTGTGACAAGTTGGCATAACACCTTCATAGTGCATGTTTTCTTTTAATTTTCTCAAAAAAAAAAAAAAAAAAAAAAAAAAAAAACGGCTCAAATGGCTCTAAGGACTATGGGACTAAACTTCCGAGGTCATCAGTCCTCTGGAACTTAGAACTACTTAAACCTAACTAACCTAAGGACACCACACACATCCATGCCCGAGACAGGATTCGAACCTGCGACCGTAGTGATCGGGCGGTTCCAGACTTAAGCGCCTAGAACCGCTCGACCACACAGACCGGCCTATTTTTTTAAAGAGTGCATTTCATCACCGTTCTTGGCCGTTTATAATATGGCTGTATCAAACACCACACGTACGAGTTGTGAGGCAGGACATGGCAGAATACATTCGTAGTTTTTGTTTTTGAAAAAATTAAGTTTTGCTTTGTTCCTGGATTTGAAGCTAAACGAATCTAGTGTCTATGCCTGTACTGTACGCCGTACACTTAGGTAAGCATTCTGATGTATTGTGCAATTAAAAGAACAATGCTTAATTAAAAGGCCGCGAAGAAGGCGTGTAATGGGCGAAAGGAGATCAGAGGAGGCGGGCTGGCCGGTCGTAACTCAGCGATCGGCATTCAGGGCGCGCGGCGGACAATGGCGGCACGCGTGTTGTGCTCTCGCGTTGCGCAACGCCGCGGCCGCGGCCGCCGGCAGTCGGGCAGTCCGCCCGCGTCCACGCACCGGAGTTGCAGTCCGCTGCGTCGCGCCCGATGGCCGAGCGGCGGCGCGTCGCCCGTGTCCCGCAACCGTGACCGTTGCCGCAACAGCGGCCGGCGCTTGCCCAAGGTGCCCGGCGCTGCCGCTCGTGCTTGTGAGGTGCTCCTTCGCCGCCTCCGGAGCACATAGGCTGGCGATAAATGGAAAGCCTTACACCAAGCATCACCAATCCAGCATTTAGACACAACGGAATTATAGACATTCGCTGCGAGAGGGCGCCGGCCGGGGTGGCCGAGCGGTTCTAGGCGCTACAGTCTGGAACCGCGCAACCGCTACGTCGCTGGTTCGAATCCTGCCTCGGGCATGGATGTGTGTGATGTCGTTAGGTTAGTTAGCTTTAAGTGGTTCTAAGTTCTAGGGGACTGATGACCTCAGATGTCAAGTCCCAAAGTCTCAGAGCCATTTGAGGCATTTATTTTTTCGAGAGGGCACTGATTTAAACCAATGGGCAAGGTCGGAAATTTGTGCCGTATCTGGATTCGAATCTGGTCTCTTGCCTATTACGCAGATGCGCTGACCACTGGGCCATCCGGACACAGTAGTCATCGCAAAAAACTAAAAAACTAGCAAACCTTGTTCCCACTAATTGTATACCAGAAGTGGTATGACCATTCACAACAGATAGCTCCTAAATTATGTAGCTAAAAAGACCCTCAATTTCCGATTCCCATTGGCCGACAAATCCAGCGTTAAAAACTTTATCGCTGTCAAGATTTTATTTTTCATTACTGCTACAATTTCTTTGTCATGGTCCACAGCATCCAATTGTGTCACTCTCGCAACGTTTTCTGCTCTGCTCGATTAAATGTTAACGCTTGTTTGCTTAAGTTTAGAGATAAATTTGCGTGAAACACTTCACTCTAAATTAAGAACGCGCTGTCGTACTGTTCGTCATCGGACGATAGCAGAATATACAGGGTGTTACAAAAATGTGCGGCCAAATTTTCAGGAAACATTCCTCACACACTAAGAAAGAAAATATGTTATATGGACGTGTGTCCGGGAACGCTTACTTTCCATGTTAGAGCTCATTTTATTACTTCTCTTCAAATCACATTAATCATGGAATGGAAACACACAGCAACAGAACGTACCAGCGTGTCTTCAAACACTTTGTTAGAGGAAATGTTCAAAATGTCCTCCGTTAGCGACAATAAATGGATCCACCCTCCGTCGTATGGAATCACAGCCGTCCACAATACGAGCACGAAGAGTCTCTACATTTGGTACCGGGGTTGCGTAGACAAGAGCTTTCAAATGCCCCCATAAATGAAAGTCAAGAGGGTTGAGGTCAGGAGAGCGTGGAGGCCATGGAATTGGTCCAGCTCCACCAATCCATCGGTCACCGAATCTGTTGTTGAGAAGCGTACGAACGCTTCGACTGAAATGTGCAGGAGCTCCATCGTGCATGAACCACATGTTGTGTCGTACTTGTAAAGGCACATGTTCTAGCAGCACAGGTAGAGTATCCCGTATGAAATCATGATAACGTGCTCCATTGAGCGTAGGTGGACGAAACTAAAATGAGCTCTAACATGGAAATTAAGCGTTTCCGGACACA
This sequence comes from Schistocerca americana, assembly GCF_021461395.2. Lineage (NCBI taxonomy): Eukaryota > Metazoa > Arthropoda > Insecta > Orthoptera > Acrididae > Schistocerca > Schistocerca americana. The sequence goes on from NC_060121.1 coordinate 497,560,252, forward strand.
TGTCCACATAACATCTTTTCTTTATTTGTGTGTGAGGAATGTTTCCTGAAAGTTTGGCCGTACCTTTTTGTAACACCCTGTAAACATCAATCAGACTGCTTCAGACCATGGGTCAAATGTCGAGTACAAATGATTAAACTTCCATTCCATTCGGAATTTTGAAGCTTGAGCTTCTCCTGGCGTATCGAACGTTCGACTAAGGTACGAAAATGCAGGCGGTACATCCTTAGCAACCGTCGATTTTCTCCAGATGCGCACTCAGTCACTCTCAATGAAACGAGGGATCCCCTGCATGCCAACATACGCCTGCGGTAGATGGAGCTACTCCAAACAGGATCCAAACGTTGGCACATGCAGGAACTGAAGACACACTAGTTGTTCATTGTCTGTGTTATGTTTCCAAACACGCCATCTATCGGCTGGGGAAGCACTGCCCACAGAGGGCTTAACTCCCTTAAAATGGGTTATTGAAATGTCGAAATTTCGGCGGTGCTCGAGAACTTTACGTGGCTCCATTCCCATAAATTATTTCATCTTTTGGAACTGATAGCATTCATCTTTAGCATAGCAGCGGGACATATGACACAGTCCCCGCCCATTCACCATTCACCCCCCCCCCCCCCGTACCTCCTCCACCCCACCCTCCTCGAGGGAACGAATACTCTCTTCTATTGGTTGTGGTATGGGAGCAAAGAGTCACCGAATCGTTCTTGCCATGCCTAAAACACGTGATCTGTTATGAAGATGTCTGGATGGAAGCTGGTATGAAAGTACGCATACGTCTTCCCATCGCATCTCGGAAATCCTCCATGGGTGTCGAACCAGGAGACCGGGCAAATAAGTGAAGGATCTGAGCATTTCTCCAGTCGTTTGTGGTGTCAGCATGTGTGTTGGAGCTTGCATTAATTGCTGGATTATGCCATTTGGTACCCTGGTCATGAAAAGTAAGGCAACAGACTTTACCATTCTCTTCAGTAGCAAGCACTCAGTCTCACTTCAAGAATTTCCATATCATTCCCATTGTCACAGCAAAAGCTCCCGACACCATTCCAGGAGCTACAGAGTATTTTTTACAACAATATTTTTGTTAAAAGAGATCACAACATCTTTTTCTGCAAGGAATAACTTCAAAAAGTATAAATAAATTATAGTTGCTTATAGAATATTCTTAATAACTAAAACTCATTTAGCAAATCTTTAATCTTGAAACCGATATTTGCTTGAAAATTGGGAATCTATGTCTTCCGGTAGCCTAAAAGTCGTCTTCTGAAAATCTTGTTTGAAGGGATGAGCATCCAGAAACCTAACGAGTAATTGCGCCCTTTGTATAGTTACTACATTCCTTACGTTGGTATTATCCTGTATTCTCTGGACGCCTATGTGTCACTCGCACTGTGCCCGACGACTTCCCATTGTTATTATCGTTCTGTTACAAGACCACTGCTTATGCTGAAGCATAATACAAAAAAATTATCTATTGTGCAAAGGCGATCGGATAGGAAAGAATAAAAGAAAGTTCGAAATACGTCCATGTTCGAGTGCGAACAACGAAGCTTTGCACACATTGGGGTTCGGTTGTATGCTGTTGTATTCTGCCCCATGAAAAACGTAATACGTATTTTACAATATCTGTTCCTTCAAACATGCACGCGTCTCTGAAGGGACAGCCATTGTGAAATATGTATTATATGCCCAGCCAGGCAAAACGACGATTATAACATTAAGAGTGAACACGTTTGTATCATTAACCCTGATGGGGGATCAAAGTAAGTTAGGGAGCAATAGGGTGTAGACAGTGTAGGACATGGAGGTTTGGATCGGTTCAGCAAGCGTGCACAGGTAGCCGAGATAGTTAAGGTGATCGCTCGCGACACGTGGGAAATCCGGGTTCCAGTACCGGTCCTGAATAAATTTCCATGAGTCATCAATAGGTAATAGCTCCGTACCACATACAGCTGATTTCAAACAACTCGCAATTGGGGAATAATTACCTGGGAGGCCTAAGGAAAGTCAGTGAATGAGACATAAAACATATGAATTAATATAAACGTTTGAATAAAAAGAAAGACAAAGGGTATGCTCCCTCAGGATGCTGAGGGTACTAATGTACGCTAATCACACTACTAGATTTCATTATCAGTTCATTCTTGGAATAATGTCCTCACACAGAGAAATATTATATAAAGTGCCATAAATGAAGTCATAAATTACTGCCCTTGCAGAGCAAATATTGCATTCGCAGGCAATGAGAATAAGAAGCCAGTGGCATTGTTCAGTGCACTTATTCGACTAGACTGGGTTAATTCCTAATGGTCAACAAATTCAGCGAAGTCTCCATCCAACGTTCAGTTCACCACAGCAGGTTCAATCACTGCCAACCGTTTGAAAAGACTATATACCGAGGAAGACTTAGTCCTCAATAGGTACACGTAGGAATATTTCTAAAGCCGAACGTAACTGAACACGCACGCCACTCTGACTGCTCGGTTATTACCAACAACCTTGCGCAACTACCTGCGAACATGAGATGACTCATAAACCACCTCTGCTAGCTGCGTTCTCAACACTATCGTTACTACCGCAGTCACGTCAACTCGTAAGATCTAGAGCAACAATCGAATATATTTACAAATTTGTTTAACATATTTCATTTTTAAACAAATAAGCTGTATCTTTGCAATCCATTTGACCCCATTTTACACATAGCTGAAGAAATGTTTTTAGATATGTACTTCACGCTACAAATCGGAATTCCAAGAACATACATTCACTTCTTACTCTTTATTCACCTGCAATAGCATTCTTACTAACTGATTTTTCGACATTATTTAATCAAATTTTCGTATTGATTATCGGTACTTATATATAAAATGGAATAGTAACACAAATTTTTCATGCTACTGCAAGTTTTTACACGTTAATTTGGCTCTTCGCACAAACTTATTCAACAACTTATTTACAATAATTACTTATTCTGTGGGGTACTGCAACAAATATACTCAGTTTGTACCTGATTTCAAGCGCTTTCATACAGTTTGTCATACGTAATTGCAGCGTGTGGGTAACTTGTGTTACTGTTGTTATAAACAATTTCACATATAAATGTTGATAACTTTGTCAGTATGTATTGCAGATGCATGATGATAGCTTTACTGAACTTGTCTCTGTACTGCGATTTCAATGTTGTCATATTTTCTGTAGTTCTTCTAGAAGTATTTTCAGTGTTTGTGGTGTATATACATGGTTTTGTTTTTGACGCAGTCCTAATCTCGCCATGTTTCTTTGCTTCCACAGGGGGTGGTTCAGATCCACCCCTTTTCGGTTTGAAGAAGTCCAACTGGCTTCCGCTTGCCGGCTTGTCAATAACGTACTCACCTTCTCTCTGGGCTCGAGGCGGCCACTCAGACCGCGTTTACCTTTCTAGCCCGGCCACTACGCTACAACTTACCAGCCACATATTACTCAATTGATCTTCCATTTTTTGACCAATTTCTGTATAAGAGCTACTGATTGTAACACCACACCTTCACAAAGCACCTGTGTGTGTCCTCTTTGACGGTCGGAGTGGCCGAGCGGTTCTAGGCGCTACAGTCTGGAACCGCATGACTTCACTAGACTGCCGTGAACCGACGAGAGGCTTCTCGCTGAATATGAAAGAATGCCACATAATGCCCCCGCTGACTGGCTCTACATCTTGACAGGTCTTCTCTCTGTAGTATGGTGTCAGCAATGGATGCCGCATGGCAACTCGATACCTCAGGCCAGATTCCTGTAATCTCGTTCCAGACGATTCGTCGTGACTCGCTGCCTATAACCTTTACCTGGATTTCGCTGTTGTCATCTGTATAATCGTCAAAATGAGTCGAACTACACTATGATCCTAAGTATAGTCCTTCTAGAACGTTCTGTGCCCACTATTTATGCCACATTACTGTCCAGAGTCCGTCTCGTAACAACCTTTTGGCAGCTGTTGGAGTATAGTCGACGTCTATGCTATCTGTCGATATGACGCTCCTATGTCGCCCTTGCCAGTGAATCGAAAGACAGTGATAAGTTGCAAGGATCATAGGTAGGTAGTCACCTACATGATCTCCAGTATGTATAACGAAAACGAATGTATTAACAGGACCGGTTCCACACTGTAAGTGGAAAAAGAGTGAGCTTCATTCTCAGTCTGTATTCAATTCAGCAGTAGTACAGGGTAGTTCCAAGCCCCATGTTCAAGGACACAGTGTAACTCGATACTCCGACCACAGCTCAGAGGCAATTGTGTGTGGGCATTCAAGGTCAGGATCTATCCAGATACCTCTCCTGTGTCAAGATAAGCTGGCCACTTTCAAGATCACCAGTCCAACCTATGCATTCTCACTGTAAAATCGAAGTCACTCTTCCCCCGCCCCCCTCACCAATTGATCTAGGACTACTGAATGACTTAAATTGGTAAGTAAAAGAAGTCCCCTCTCCACTGTCACTTTCTCTCTCTGAGCCAACAGCATGAATAAACTCACATCCACACATCCCCCCCCCCCCCCCCCACTTTCACTCTCTCATGGAATAATAGGAGTCTTGTTGTTCAAGGTCTATACAGCATAACGAGTGAATCATGAAGCATCAGCGGATCAGTCACCACGCCTCGGAGGACTAAAAAGAATGAGAAGACTATCATAGTCGAATGTAAGTGTTATAAACCCCTGCCTCTCGTACTTAGCAGGTATTTCCAATTTTAGGGTAATTTGTTGCAATGTTACTTCCTTTTTACTGGTATTCCACAAATACAATCGTTTAAGTCTCATGATATATATTAATAACTAATTTTAAACTTGTAACGTTTACAATTATTGTAACAAATTACATTGAGATCCCAAGTTAAATGATTTCTGCAGTAAGCACAACACATCAGTAAATTTACGATGTAAACGATCTCCCCATCACCACCATAGGATAGGAATAAGCATGCAATTTATTAAACACAAACTAGAAGTGTGAAGACTAATTCCACGTCTAATGGTCTTTGTGTGTCACATGCAACTCTCTCCATATAGCAGGGAAAGGGAAGATTGCCATAGTTGCTTGCTGTCCGTGAGATATCGGACGCTCCAGCTGTGATAACTATCCTGCTGGGCTGAGCTCATCGCGGCCTCTTTGTCCAGGAATGGTAATAAACATCCCACACATCTGAAAGCCGTAACGCTACTGGAAGAGAGGGGGGGTGCAAGGGGTTGGAGAGAGAGAGAGAGAGAGAGAGAGAGAGGTGAAGAATGTAATACGCTGCCTTCTGCCCAGATACACTATGTGATCAAAAGTATCCAGACACTCCCAAAAACATACGTTTTTCATATTAAGTGCATTGTGCTGACAGCTACTGCCAGGTACTCCATATCAGCGACCTCAATAGTCATTAGACATTGTGAGAGAGCAGAATGGGGCGCTCTGCGTAACTCACAGGCTTCGAACGTGGTCAGGTGATTGGGTGTCACTTGTGTCATACGGCCGGCCGGAGTGGCCGAGCGGTTCTAGGCGCTACAGTCTGGAACCGCGCGACCGCTACGGTCGCAGGTTCGAATCCTGCCTCGGGCATGGATGTGTGTGTTGTCCTTAGGTTAGTTAGGTTTAAGTAGTTCTAAGTTCTAGGGGACTGATGACCTCAGCAGTTAAGTCCCATAGTGCTCAGAGCCATTTGAACTATTTTGTGTCATACGTCTGTATGCGACATTTCCACACTCCTAAACATCCCTAGGTCCACTGTTTCCGATGTGGTAGTGAAGTGGAAAAGTGAAGGGGCACGAACAGCACAAAAGCGTACAGGCCGACCTCGTCAGTTGACTGACAGAGGCCGCCGACAGTTGCAGAGGGTCGTCATGTGTAATAAGCAGACATCTATCGAGACCATCATACAGGAATTCCAAACTACACCAGGATTCACTGCAAGTACTATGTTAGGCGGGAAGTGAGAAAACTTTGATCTTATGGTCGAGCGGTTGCTCATGAGCCACACATCACGCCGGTAAATGCCAAACGATGCTTCGCGTGGTGTAAGGAGCGTAAACACTGGACGACTGAGCAGTGGAGAAACGTTGTATGTAGTGGCGAATCACGGTACACAATGTGGCGATCCGATGGCAGGGTGTCCGTATGGTGAATTCCCGGTAAATGTCGTGTGTAAGCGTGTGTAATGCCAAAAGTAAAAATCGGATCCGATGGTGTTATGGTATGGTGGTGTTTTTCATGGAGGGGGCCTGCACCCCTTATTGGTTTGCGTGGCACTATCACAGCACCTTCTTGCTTCCCACTGTTGAAGAGCAATTCAGGGATGGTGATTGCATCTTCCAACACGATCGAGCACCTGATCATAATGCATGGCCTATGGCGAAGTGGTTGCACGACAATAACATCTCTGTAATGGGCTGGCCTGCATAGAGTCCTGACCTGAATCTTATAGGACACCTTTGGGATGTTTTGGAATGCCGACTTCGTGTTAGGCTTCACTGACCGACATCGATACCTCTCGTCAACGCTGCCATTCCCAAGAAACCTTCCAGCACCTGATTGAACGTGTGCCTGCGATAGTGGAAGTTGTCATCAAGGCTAAGGGTGGGCGAACACCATATTGAATTCCAGAATTACCGGCGGAGGGTTATTTTCAACCAGGTGTCCGGATAATTTTGGTCACATAGTGTATGCGGAGTATCCCCTCCACACATTACTCATTAAATGTCTATTAAAAAGTGGTATGCCAGCAATGACCACGATTGGCTACCTTTATATGCACACCACTCCCACGCCAGGGAAAGAAGAGAAGCTCGATAAGACAGACACACCATTATCTAAGCATGTGTAAGGAATTGGATCGAGGGGGAGAAGATAGCCTGTTTACCACAGAATAATTCCAGTGATGAATCGTTATTAACATTTCGAATTTCTCATGTACCGTAATCATCGTCTAACATTGACTGCACTAAAAATCATCATCGTACTGCCTATACTGCGAAGAGGTGATGAGCAGTTTCTATTAGGTAGGTTTTTTAAATTGAAATACAGAACGTAGGTACGTTTGAACATTTTATTTCAGTTGTTCCAGTGTGACACATGTACCTTTGTACACTTAGCAAAATAGTTTGTCTTGTAACTGATTTTTGGTATAGACTGATTCGTTTTAGTGAAGAAAAAAGCGAACCTAGGAACTGAAAATGCATAACAAAATCATCCAACAAGTTAATAACATATTTTCGGGTTTCAAGCAATGTCAAGTGGTTAACTGCCCACGAGTTTCCGGCAGAGATCCCCTCTGCCATTGTCAAATGGTTGACTGTCGTGTAAATTCCGATGCCGTGCTTATACAGGGTGGTCCACTGATCGTGACCGGGCCAAATATCTCACGAAATAAGCGTCAAACGAAAACACTACAGAGAACGAAACTTGTCTAGTTTGAAGGGGGAAACCAGATGGCGCTATGGTTGGCCCGCTAGATGGCTAGATGGCTCTTCCATGGGTCAAACGGATATCAACTGCGTTTGTTTAAATAGGAACCCCTGTCTTTTATTACATATTCGTGTCGTACGTAAAGAAATATGAATGTTTTAGTTGGACCACTTTTTTAGCTTTGTGATAGATGACGCTGTAATAGTCACAAACACATGGCTTACAATTTTAGACGAACGGTTGGTATTAGGTAGGTTTTTTAAATTGAAATACAGAACGTAGGTACGTTTGAACATTTTATTTCAGTTGTTCCAATGAGACACATGTACCTTTGTGAACTTATCATTTCTGAGAACGCATACTGTTACAGCGTGATTCCCTGTAAATACCACATTAATGAAATAAATGCTCAAAATGATGTCCGTCAACCTCAATGCATTTGGCAATACGTGTAACGACATTCCTCTCAACAGCGAGTAGTTCGCCTTCCGTAAAGTTCGCACATGAATTGACAATGCGCTGACGCATGTTGTCAGGCGTTGTCGGTGGATCACTATAGTAAAGATCCTTCAACTTTCCCCACAAGAGAAATCCGGAGACGTCAGATACTGTGAACGTGCGGACCATGGTATGGTGCTTCGGAGACCAATCCACCTGTCATGAAATATGCTATTCAAAACCGCTTCAACAGCACGCGAGTTATGTGCCGGACATCCATCATGTTGGAAGCACATCGCCATTCTGTCATGCAGTGAAACATCTTGTAGTAACATCGGTAGAACATTACGTAGGAAATCAGCATACACTGCAACATTTAGATTGCCATCGATAAAATGGGGGCCAATTATCCTTCCTCCCATAATGCCACGCCATACATTAACCCGCAATTATGGTGCATAGAAATATGGTACGGGTGCAGTCGATGTTGATGTAGCATTGTCAACACCGACGTTTTTGAGATTCCCGATTCTCGCACAGTTTGTCTGCTACTGATGTCCGGATTAGCCGCGACTGCAGCTAAAACACCTACTTGGGCATCATCATTTGTTGCAGGTCGTGGTTGACATTTCACATGTGGCTGAACACTTCCTGTTATCCTAAATAACGTAAGTATCCGGCGAACGGTCCGGACACTTGGATGATGTCATCCAGGATACGGAGCAGCATACATTTTGATAACAGAAGTATTGTCGAATGAAAGTCGGTGTCCATTTTCCAGTGCATGCTCCAGTACAGCTGATTTTTCGGGACGGCGTAAGCGGAAACACATTTCGTGTTCTATGTGGTGTTGTTCACTAGTGCGGACAGTCTGACCGACGTAAAACTGCCCACACCCACATGGTATTTTATTTATGCCAGGTTTTCTGAGGCCTACCTAGTCTTTCACAGGCTTCGTTAACTGCTGGATCTTTGCTGGGTGCCTGGAGACTGCGTCGATTTTATGTTCCTTCGCTGTTATTTAGTTACAAACGGTAAAATCGCCATCTTCCTCGTGCTTCTTCGGAGGCCTTCTGATTTTGCATCTTAGATGAAACTGCTTGCAAAATTTTTGTTGTAATCGTTTTAATTGAAAACCTTACGTAAGTAGCTCAGTTGCCTCGGCAAGATTTCGGCGTCTGAGACCTTTTCAACTCGGTGTACCAATGTCCTCAGGACCGACGATTTCTGTACGGGTGATAGTAGCTGGTTCCATGCACATACCGATCGATGTCCGAGACACCCATTGGGTTTACGGCGGAGCTGCGCTGGGTAGCCGCGCGGTCTCAGGCGCTTTGTCACGGTTCGTGCGGCTCCCCATGTCGGAGGTTCGAGTCCTCCCTCTGTCGTGAGTGTGTGTGTTGTCCTTAGCGTAAGTTATTTTAAGTTAAATTAAGTATTGTGTAAGCCTAAGGACCGATAACTCAGCAGTTTGGTCTCGTAGGAACTTACAGCAGACTTGCAGAAACTTTACAGCGGACAAGGACGCCCAGGAACGGCAAGGTAACGTCCATCTTTACATTATTTGATCGCGTATTTTGTTGTTGTGGTCCAGGAACCCTTCCAGCTTGTCGCGTCCATGAGGCAATATGACGAACGTATCATCGACGAAGCGATAAAAACAACTAGGCTTTGCAGGAACCGCGTCCAAAACGATGTCCTTAAAATGTTCCATAAAGAGGTTGGCTACAGCTGCAGCTAATGGCCTCCCCACTGGGACGCCTTCCGTCTCGTTGTAATATTCTCCACCATGTAAAAAATATGATGAAGTCACGATATGGTTCAAGTGGCTCTCAACATCTGAGGTCAACAGTTCGCTAGAACTTAGAACTACTTAAACCTAACTAACCTAAGGACATCACACACATCCATGCTCAAGGCAGGATTCGAACCTGCGACCGTAGCAGTCTTGCGGTTCCGGACTGAAGCGCCTAGAACCGCTCGGCCACTCCGGCCGGCGAAGTCAAGGTGTTGTTGTTGTGGTCTTCAGTCCTGACACTGGTTTGATGCAGCTCTCCATGCTACTCTATCCTGTGCAAGCTTTTTCATCTCCCAGTACGTACTGCAGCCTACATCCTTCTGAATCTGCAGTGTATTCGTCTCTTGGTCTCCCTCTACGATTTTTACAATCCACTCTGCCCTCCAATACTAAATTGGTGATCCCTTGATGCCTCAGAACATGTCCTTCCAACCGATCCCTTCTTCTAGTCAAGTTGTGCCACAAACTCCTCTTCTCCCCAATTCTATTCAGTACCTCCTCATTAGATATGTGATCTATCCATCTAATCTTCAGCATTCTTCTGTAGCACCACATTTCGAAAGCTTCTATTCTCTTCTTGTCCAAACTATTTATCGTCCATGTTTCACTTCCATACATGGCTACACTCCATACAAATACTTTCAGAAACGACTTCCTGACATTTAAATCTATACTTGATGTTAACAAATTTTTCTTGTTCAGAAACGCTTTCCTTGCCATTTCCAGTCTACATTTTATATCCTCTCTACTTCGACCGTCATCAGTTATTTTGCTCCCCAAATAGCAAAACCACTTTACTACTTTAAGTGTCTCATTTCCCAATCTAATTCGCTCAGCATCACCCGACTTAATTCGACTACATTCCATTATCCTCGTTTTGCTTTTGTTGATGTTCATCTTATATCCTCCTTTCAAGACACTGTCCATTCTGTTCAACTGCTCTTCCAAGTCCTTTGCTATCTCTGACAGAATTACAAAGTCATCGGCGAACCTTAAAGTTTTTGTTTCTTCTCCGTGGATTTTAATACCTACTCCGAATTTTTCTTTTGTTTCTTTTTCTGCTTGCTCAATGTACAGATTGAACAACATCGGGGAGAGGCTACAACCCTGTCTCACTCCCTTCCCAACCACAGCTTCCCTTTCATGTCCCTCGACTCTTATAATTGCAATCTGGTTTCTATACAAATTGTAAAGAGCCTTTCGCTCCCTGTGTTTTACGCCTGCCACCTTCAGAATTTGAAAGAGTGTTCGAGTCAAAATTGTCAATAGCTTTCTCTAAGTCTACAAATGCTAGAAACGTAGGTTCCCCTTTCCTTAATCTAGCTTCTAAAATAAGTCGTAGGGTCAGTATTGCCTCACGTGTTCCCATAGTTCTACGGAATCCAAACTGATCTTTCCCGAGGTCGGCTTCTACCAGTTTTTCCATTCGTCTGTAAAGTATTCGCGTTAGTATTTTGCAGCCATGACTTATTAAACTGATAGTTCGGAAATTTTCACATCTGTCAACGTCTGCTTTCTTTGGGATTGGAATTATTATATTCTTCTTGAAGTATTTCTCCTGTCTCATACATTTTGCTCACCAGATGGTAGAGTTTTGTCGGGACTGGCTCTCCTAAGGCTGTCAGTAGTTCTAATGGAATGTTGTCTACTCCCGGGGCCTTGTTTCGACTTAGGTCTTTCAGTGCTCTGTCAGACTCTTCACTCAGTATCATATCTCCCATTTCATCTTCATCTACATCCTCTTCCATTTCCATAATATTGTCCTCAAGAACATCGCCCTTGTATGGACCCTCTATATACTCCTTCTACCTCTCTGCTTTCCCTTCTTTGCTTAGAACTGAGTTTCCATCTGAGCTCTTGATAGTCATACAAGTGGTTCTCTTTTCTCCAAAGGTCTCTTTAATTTTCCTGTAGGCAGTATCTATCTTACCCCTAGTGAGATAAGCCTCTACATCCTTACATTTGTCCTCTAGCCATGCCTGCTTAGCCATTTTGCACTTCCTGTCGATCTCATTTTTCAGACGTTTGTATTCATTTTTGCCTACTTCATTTACTGCATTTTTATATTTTCTCCTTTCGTCAATTAAATTCAATATTTCTTCTGTCACCCAAGGATTTCTATTAGCCCTCGTCTTTTTACCTACTTGATCCTCTGCTGCCTTCACTATTTCATTCCTCAAAGCTACTCATTCGTCTTCTACTGTATTTCTTTCCCCGCATTCTTGTCAATTGTTCCCTTATGCTCTCCCTGAAACTCTGTACAACCTCTGGTTTAGTCAGTTTATCCAGGTCCCACGTTTTTGCAATTTCTTCAGTTTTAATCTGCAGTTCATAACCAATAGATCGTGGTCTGAGTCCACATCTGCCCCTGGAAATGTCTTGCAATTTAAAACCGGTTCCTAAATCTCTGTCTTACTATTATATAATCTCCAGGCTTCTTCCATGTATACAACCTTCTTTTATGATTCTTGAACCAAGTGTTAGCTATGATTAAGTTATGCTCTGTGCAAAATTCCACCAGGCGGCTTCCTCTTTCATTTCTTAACCCCAATCGATATTCACCTACTACGTTTCCTTCTCTTCCTTTTCATACTATCGAATTCCAGTCACCCATGACTATTAAATTTTCGTCTCCCTTCACTATCTGAATAATTTCTTTTATCTCTTCATACATTTCTTAAATTTCTTCGTCATCTGCAGAGCTAGTAAGCATATAGACTTGTACTACTGTCGTAGGCGTGGGCTTCGTGTCTATCTTGGCCACAACAATGCGTTCGCTGTGCTGTTCGTAGTAGCTTACCCGCAATCCTATTGCTTTATTCATTATTAAACCTACTCCTGCATTAACCCCTATTTGATTTTGTATTTATAACCCTGTATTCACCTGACCAACAGTCTTGTTTCTCCTGCCACCGAACTTCACTAATTCCCACTATATCCAACTTTAGCCTATCCATTTCCCTTTTTAAATTTTCTAACCTACCTACCCGATTAAGGGATTTGACATTCCACGCTCCGATCCGTAGAACACCAGTTTTCTTTCTCCTGATAACGACGTCCTCCTGAGTAGCCCCCGCCCGGAGATCCGAATGGGGGACTATTTTACCTCCGGAATATTTTTTCCCAAGAGAATGCCATCATCATTTATCCATACAGTAAAGCTGCATGGCCTCGGGAAAAAATTACGGCCGTAGTTTCCCCTTGCTTTCAGCCGTTCGCTGTACCAGCACAGCTAGGTCGTTTTGGTTAGTGTTACAAGGCCAGATCAGCCAAGGTATGTTTTAATAAATTTACGATGGTGTCGCCAAAGAGTCGGGACAGCAGGTCTCTAGAGTCCGTGATGGGCACACACGTGAACAGGGAAACCACATTAGAACTAACCACAATATCCCTTTCACCAAGGCGTACATATTTAATTCGATGACTGAAGTCCACGGTATTCTTTACATGGTGCGTACAATGTCCCTCGTGCATCGAGAGGAGGCTGGCCAAATAATTAGCAAGCCTATAAGTCGATGATCCAAGTTGCTCATTATAGGTCTTAAAGGTGTATCCCACTTATGCATTTTTCGCAGATTGTAGAACATGCGTGGTCTGGGTGCCTGATGGAGGAGGTTTTTAATAACGTTCTCTTCCAGCGATGACAGTTTGAGCAGCTCCGAAGTCTTCCTCACTGCTCTGGATGTTGGGTCCCAGGGCTGTTTTCGGTATGTATCTCCTTCAGCATCGGTCAAATTTTCGCGTCATAGTCGGCTCTTTCCATTAGGACAGCGGCATTGCCCTTGTAAGCTGGCAGGACAACAGTGAGCCAATCGTTGCGGAGAGCACGGAGGCCATCGCTTTCAACGATAGTCATTTTCATCTTTGATACTGGCGGCTCGGGTTTTAAAAGAATGCGGCGGTCCCGCCGCCAAAACATTGTCATGTATGTATGATCCTGGACTGGGCACAAGTGACATCTCTGGGGCCATCGCGGCTGTATAAGCATGGCAGCGGCATGCACACAACAGTGAACCACTTGACAACGAGAGAGGAAATCCCTGCAGAAAGCTCTTGGGCAGTTAAGCACTTGATGCGGCTTGAACCCCCGAGAATATTTTATTAATGGATATCGCAGCGAGACCTTGCATTCGTACGTCCAAAAGTTTGTTCATTGTTTTTCTAAAATTCCACAACCACGAAACTGGTGGGTTCCTTTGACTACTGCATGACAGCAAAGGACCTGATGCACACGTACTCGTATGTAATTACTGGTAAGCAACAGCCAACTTTTTTATATTATTTACCAATAATTTCGAGTATCTGCAACCTCCAGAGCTTTTATAGCTAGCAGTGTGTATTTAAAGAAGTACTTTAAGGTTGACACCTGGAATAATTACACTTTGTAGGTACTCTGGCTGGGTGAGGTATCTGTATCACACCTGGGTAGTAGTGAAAGCAACCCACACTCGGTAGGTTAACCAATAAGAGCACACATATCCCTGTACGAAATCTTTATTAATTTCCATATACATTTAAACACAGAATATGGAGAAACTCTGGATACATATAGGTACAGTATAAACTGTATCAGCATTTGGTACACTGGTCAGTGCTGCTACTCCATGGGTCCCAAAAAAAAAATAAAAAATAAAGCACGTTAAGCTGTTCCCAAAAATGTCATTATTCCACACGTCTTAAGAAACCCATGTAATGTATCGAATAGAATTTTTCTTATAGCTTTCCCTTTACAAAAGAAAAAAAACAATCAGAAATAATAATTTAAAGGTGTCTAAATGTAACGCATACGTATTAATTTTTACAATTTTCTAAAAGCTTTTATTTAGAATTTCGGCGGATTGGAAAGTCTGCACTGGATAAATCACGAGAGAGGTTCTGCCCCTCGCCCCTTTCCGACCGTAATGAAATTACGGTCAGGCGCAGCGGGGTGCCACAGTTATTGCGGCTGAGGCGTGGAATAAATCGTTTTTTAATCGAGGCTAGCGTGCAGTGGAGGATGGGCAGCGCCAGAATATGCCCTCTCGGGGAAGCAAAAAGACAATAATGCTATTTTTGAGCTTATAGTAAAGTAAACAGGTCTTAGAGAGAAGAGTATTTATCAGACCAAAACGAGCACACCACATGAAGTTGAAAAGTGAACCCATTTGCATAGAACCTGCCACTCGTATATATTTATTGACACAACAGTGAAATGGCTTGTTGCAGTAGATGGATGAGATATATACTTCACTACACTGAATCTGATACCAGTTTCGGATATAGCTGATTTGTGCTTAGTCTTAAATTACACTGTCACAGACCAAACATAAACCTACAGTCTACCTGATATTTCAACGCATCCCTCAAAATACTGTTCATTGTCAATTGGCATACAATGCATAATCTATTTTCTCTTACCTCACTCGAGAGAAACGATCGTAGCGAATTGGCGTAATGCTGAATTTTATGAAACTGAATGCCACTTCAGATGGCTTGTGACACCCAAGACTCAGTTCAGGCACCGCCATGCAGTATGATGGTGTTCTCTCTTTTGTTACACAAAACACTATGCAAGTATATAGCGATATAGAATATCAGATCATTCTTGTCCACTTCTAACTTTAGGCACCGTTTTAATTTCTTGACAACTATAAACAATTTTTTTAACGTACAAAAATCTCATTATGTGATTCTTAGACGAACAACACGGGTTCTTGACTTAATTCAGCACAGAATATTGTCATTGTTAGTACGGAAACGTCAGTGTAATCCAAGGGAGACAAAACGTATCAAAAAGGCAATGTTACCATACTGGTTAGCACCACTTACGCAGGCAACACAATTTAAAACACCACTTATTGTGATGCTACTTTCAAAATTTTCTGCAATTACGTGAAAATATCGCAGGTAATGAGGAAGTAAGTGCATTCAAACGATTGCTAAGTAATAACAAGCAATTGGCGCTCTAAGTTCACCAATAAATACATAAATACGTAGATATCTGTGCTTCAAGGTTTTTTCCGTAGGCTGATGGTTCTTCGCTGTCATACCAAAGTCACAGAAACCAACAAATTACGTAGGTGAGGAATGAGTTTTACGCAAATAACAAAGGAACTGGAAGTTGATTGTCAAAATGTTACGTAATGATTTTTTATGAATTTGCAGTTAATACGCTCGTTTCCTTGTTTTAGTTAACGAATCAGTGCTCAGCAAACTTTGTTTTAATATAAACTGTTTTGCTAACTCGTTCATCATCTCTGTGGACTACTTCGTGGACAGTATGACGAGATTTTTGAGTACAGTAAACGCAAAAACAGTGTTTCATGTACAGGAGAAATTTGATAGTACGTAAAAAGTAACTGCACAGTCCTTGGCGCCCTGAGGATTTCCAGGAAATGGCCCAAGTTGCATGACTGGATTCCGGGGATTTTCTCTTCAAGAAAACAAGGCACTGAACTGCAGCCAGGGTACAATAACATCAGACAAGTCTTCGTGCTTAATATTTACATTTCAGATTGGCAAATTCGCAAATTAGTCACTTTAATACCAACTGCCAACTAACGTAAATAAAGTAACAGGACCGTTTAAACAATTTTCGTCCTAGGTGACACAATAAGTATGAATATATACAAAGGGTATTCTATTACAATGTAAATATTAAGTCAACTTCCTTAAATGGGATTTTTGTATTACCATCCTTCTGATGGACAGTTTAAGGGACTTCGGTTGTTCGATAAATGGAAAACTACGAAGTACTCAGGTCCCTGAGGAGCGTCCTCCACTAACCAGCATTCAGTAAAATTTAGAAAGCGGGACAGGTGATAAACTCTTACAGCTTGTGTCTTTCCCACCAGGAAGCAGACAGGTAAATAACACGCTCTGGACATAAACTGCCACAACCGCATGGTGACGAAGGACACACCATAGACTTAGCAGGTTCCATGGACAACACTAAAACGTACTAAAACACGCATTTATTTCTTATGCAAGCAGGCGCTCTAACAATTAAATTAAAGCCGCTCACATACAATCTCAAGAGCAATAGCACATCATACATATCAATATTACAATTTCGCGTAGGCAACAAGGCTCTAATCGCAAATGAGAGGCTACATGTCTCTTGCACCACTAAAAAGTGAAAAATCAGGACAAGGCGTTCGCGCAACATGGACTGAGAGTGCAAGGACATGTTATACCACAGCTTCCGAAATAATAAACTTCATTTCTTTTAAATTCTCCACGAGACACCAGGAGGAAGGACCAAAGAAAGTAAAATCTAGCATACAAGGAGACATGTGCCAAATCCACGGCTCTAGTTTAAGGATGACGAAGACAGCAATGCACTGCCAGGCCCGGAGCAAAACTGAAGAGGAGCAGACACCATATCGATATAAGTATATCCCCCCCTTCCATTGCAACCACCGAGATGGATGCCACAGCACAGGCCTTCACAAACACTCTCTCCAGACTCCTGGTTCCACACGACCGATCCAACGTAACTTGCTTTCCGCGAACCAACTCATCTCTCTCCCCGTACGCCGCCTGTCTTTCTCGTATGGAGGCCAACCAAAGATTCTGCTTTCGGTAAAATATCGACTATAAGCCCCCACCTATCCCACAAATCCCCCCCCCCTCCCCCAGAAGACGAGAGGGTTGGAGCACATTACGTACTCTCTTAGCTGATACGCACCCTAGATGTCTTGCTGGTGGCCATGTTACGAACTAGGAGAGTAATTGGGCTCAGAATCCTTAAGACTTCACATGGATCCAGAAAGCGAGGGACTGATTTACTAGAACGAAATTAGAATTATATTAATACCTTCAGCTGCCGACGGGCGTTGATATATATCAATGAGGACAGGTGAAAATGTGTACCCCTACCGGGACTCGAACCCAGGATCTTTGCTCACATGGCAGACGCTCTATCCATCTGAGCCACCGAGGGCACAGAGGATAGCGCGACTGCAGCGACTACCCCGCGCACGCCTCCCGTGAGACCCACATTCTCACCCTGTATGGCCACACACTATATTCGTTGTGTCCCACCCCAACACACTCATTACTCGTGGAAGACATTCTTACCAGCCCGTAAGAGTTCGGGGAATATGTGTGCATTCGCACAAAAGAAGAAGGTCATGGCCGGTATTGCCAGAACTATATACTTACATGGATATGGTATCTGTTCTTTCGGACGTGTCCGAAAGAGCAGACACCATATTCATATAAGTATATAATTTACTAGAAGGCCTAGCCTCCCCTTCCATTGCAACTTTAAAGTTCTGAATGAAAAACAGGCCGCCTAACTTGACTTTAAATTCGCATCTCCCTTGGTTGTAACAGTGCACCTACCTGTGATGTGCCACTTCTTTGTTACGTTTGGCTGTTTTCTAGTTATGCCCGATAACCTAGGGAGTGATTTTACTTGGAAGTATCTCATTAACCGAGGAAAATTTAAGGAGATAAGTAAATATAAAGGAGGCAGGAGCTGCCTTAATCGTATCATGCTGGACGGAATTAAAAACACATCCCACTTGTTCTGAGACCTATCATGAGAAACAATTAACAAGAATTGAGATTCCACAAACGAAGTTTGTGGATAATAAGAGGTGGTAGCAATGTGCGTAATGGCGTTTTTGAAACAAAATCCTTTATATTCTTTTGAAGTTCATCCCGGCGCATTATCGCAAACCAAGGACTTGGGCGGATCAAAGATGGAAAATATTTTAAATAGATACTTAACAGACAAGGCTCCCGTCACCTCTTGACTAGGAACTAAATGGAAAAAAGGTGCAAACTACGGCTAGGATGAAACGATTCCCATCCCGAGTACGGGGAAGTACAAGACAGCCAAGGCGAAATGCTCGAGGAAGAATGTGAAGAAATCTGAAAAGTAATTGCACAGTCAAACGCAGAGGAAGGGACGGATAGGTGAAAACAACACATTCGAGGCAGCTATATGGGGGAAAACTTGTCTGATGAAATCATAGAAGTAGAACCTGAAATCGATAAGGAAGACTTAGGAGATCCAGTATTAGAAACTGAATTCAGAGGAGAAGAGTTCAGACCAAATGAAGCCCAAACCATGGGAAATGACAACCAAACGAGTATTCAAGTTGGTCTGAAGAATCAGTGAAACTGGCGACTTAGTAGGAGACTTTCGGGAAAATATCATCCAAGCTGCTGATACGAATAACATGAAAAACAATGGGAAAAAAATTGAGAACCTGTTAGTTGACGATCAGTTTGGCTTTAGGAAAGTGTACAGGCACGAGAGAGGCAGGTCTGATTAGGGGCTTTGTAAAGGAAGCAGGGCTGATGAGAAATTAAGATACGCTCATAGGATTTCTCGATCTAGAAAATGCGATTGACAATGTGAAACGATGCTAAATTGTGAGATTCTGCGAAAAACAGAAAAGCTGTAGGGAAAGAGTTGTAATACACTAAAGGTACAAGAACCATGGTGGAACGAGAACACAGGCAGACAAAGAACAAAGCGCTTGGGTTAAAGAGGGTGTAACACAAAGAGGCACTCTTTCGCCCAGACTGTTCAGTCTATCTGTCGATGAACCAGTGACCGAAATAAAAGAAAGTTTCAAGACTGGGATTGAAATTCAGAGTGAATGGATACCAGTGACAACATTCGCTGGTGACATTGCTATCCTGTGAAGCAGAATTACAGGATATTTTGAATGTAATCAACAGTCTGATGAGTACAGAATATGAATTGATAGTAAATCGATAAAAAAAGTAAGTAATGAGAAGTTTCAGAGACGAGAACTGCGAGAAAAGCAACGTCAAAATTGGTGGTCATGAAATGGACGAGGTCAAAGGATTCTGCCAGCTTCGGACCAAAGAAACCCATGACGGATAAAACAACGAGGATACAGACTAGCTCAGGCAAAGAGGACATTACTGGACATTACTGGCCAAGAGAACTCTACTGTTGTCAAACATCGGTCTTAACGTGAGGAAGAAATTTTTGAAAAAGTACTTTTAAAGCACAGCATTGTATGAGAGTGAATCGAAGCCTCTCGTATATGGGGTTGCAGAAGAATGTTGAAAATCAGGTGGACTTATAAGGAATGGGAGGTTCTCCGCAGAAACGGCGGAAGAAAGGCAGATATGGAAAATACTCACAAGAAGAAGCGACAGAATGCTAGGCCATGTACTGAGGCATCGGGGACTAACCTTTGTAGTACTAGAGGGAACTGTAGAGGGTAAAATATGTAGGGAAAGACCAAGTGAAATACGTCCAGTAAATAATTGAGGACGAAGGGTGCATGTGCTACTCTGAGATGAAGAGTTTGGCGCAGGAGAGGAGAGCGTGGAGTGCCGCATTAAACAAGTCACAAGACTGATGACTGACTCCCGAAATAAACTTCTTCTTTGAGATCCTCTTTTCTCACATGGTATCTTCTGGTCTAACATTTAACTGGGCGGGAGAAATCTTACTTATGCTGCTTGCGCCTTGGACTTTTGCGTGTTCTCATCCGTGTCTTGCTGCAGTACAAGAGGGGTGGAACAACAATGGTTTTTTTGTTTTTAATGTTTTATTTGTCTTTATCGCCTACAGTGTCTTTCTAGTGTTCTTCTTATTGGGCTATTTTGGAGAAAACTACAATTTTACCTCTGTCTACATCTTTAACTTCAAACAAATGATACACACAGACGGATCACGGATATGAGAAACACACATTCAGTGGTCGGAAATAGCATTCAGCAGTTGGCCTCAACGTACAAAACGTTCTGAACTTAGTTATCATTTCCTAGTGTTGTGCAAATGAAACTGCGAATGGCAATAAGCAGAAGAATAGCTATAAAACTGGAATAAGTACACAGGAAGAATAACATCTATAACGTTTGTACGTTGAAATTCGAACTATTATTACCTAACGAAAAACTAGAAAGTGCCAGAAGTGCGTATAATCTTAGTTTTCACTGCCAATACGTAAAAGGAAATGGTATAAATACAAGTATGTATATATCTCAAGTCAGATGCCTTTCAGAAAATAAACGTGAAGCGCTTACGGCACGAAAAATTAGTTTCATTCAACTGTAATCAGACGAATCCAGAATAGTAGTTATTAATAATGGATATTAATCTCCAATGCCTCAGTCATACATACGCGAGATATTACACGCAAGGTATCCCAATAATAGGCCGAAAACTGTAAGAGAAGACAGAGATTGGAACGTATGGAACAAACAATGGAAGACATTAGAGGCAAGTGGTACTCTGGAATCAAAAGTTTGGCACATGGTGAGTATTCAAGACAGACCGCATCAAACCAGTAAGAAGACTTATGACCCAAAAAGTTGTTCAGATTATAAGCAGATAATGCATTCCGAGCTAACTTTCTTAAGTTAGTGTGCTAATATTGCAAGAAACATCATTCTCATCTTCTGTTTAATACTGCCAGCGGTGTGACTTCCGTCCTCAATTACTGGTTATGGGCTAATACCTATTACGCTGATTGATAGTAAAGTTGGAAAATAGCCACTTGGGAACAAACTGAAAATTCTCGATACCATTATATTCGGCGTTGTGACAACTCTACATCTACATTTGCATGCATACTCCGCAAGTCACCTTACGTGGCTGAGCGTATGAGCGTACCTTGTACTATTACCGGTTACTTTCTTTTCTCCCTTATATGACACAGTCAGTCTTGCAGGAGCCGGTCTGTAATTCTAAATGTTGAAATCTTCTTATACGAACAGTTTATTTGCCAAGACCGGAAATGTTTGTACAGTTATGACTAGTATCGGCAAATCTTAATCGTCATTTTCCAATGATTAGTACAAAAAGAGCGTCTATAACGACCTTTATAAGTGGACTCTTCGTCGCAGTTGAGAATAATGTTGCCATAAGTATACAGTATTACCTTTACTGAAGAGTTATATTATTATCGAGTGTGACAAAGTGGCAGCCTACGCTGATTCAATGGCAAGTAATTCTCATGTCGATCTGTGTTTTCAACAGCCGTGATATAAAAAGCTCTAAATGACACATCAGCAAGTAGAACCTTACTGGAACTATGTTAGGGGAGCAGAAAATTGACAATGAAAGTGCCTACATTGAGTCCTGATTAGCACTGACTGTAATATCTCAATGTAAAACCGTTTTCGTGAAACGGTTTGAAGCTCGGTCAGGCAACTCTAGTGAAGTGTAGAAGCTGTGTGCTCTTTTGGGAGGAAATGGCGTTTTCGTAGCGTATGTTAGATGTAGGGACGAGGTGAACCTTCGTGATTAATCAAGTTATTTGTTTCAATACGGAAAACTGAGATGTTCAGAGAGTGTATCTCATCTGCGCGGTCGCAGATTTCGGATTGAACCATTTGAACCATTCCGGTTACCTAGACAAGTGTTGCCCTTTAGAGGCAGTAGGTAGCGAACATAAATTAAGTTGTGAAGCCTGTAGTTAATTAGACGGTGGTGTTTTAGTGAACAAGACGGACATGAGTAGGGTTAACTGATATCAATAAAATACATTTGTTTCTGGGGAAATTCTGAGTGTGATGTTTTTGAGTGACTCTTCCATGTTGGTTCTGAACTGAATTCCTCTTTCATAGTTGTGGAGATTATCGGCTGTAGGTGTTAGCAGCCAGTTGGAAGCGATATACAAACTGTTAGAGATGTAACGATTTATTCCAGTGGTCAGATTACGGAACCTTCGTGAAAGTAGTCGCACAGCGACAGGATTTTAATTATAGATTACTGAGAGGTGAGAAGCTTAAACCTGTCTCGCGGGTCAAAGCGAGCGTGGCGATACTTATTTAGATGGATTAACGTGTGTCCGCCAATAAACGTTTCCTAGATCCGCAAAGCAGCACGTCGCGTAATTTGTCTCGCGCGCTGCACTTCGCCACGGCCACATGGAACTTCACTAGACGCCACTGAAGCTTCGAGCAACGGACGAAAGAAACGTTTCAGTAACGAATGTAAAAGCTTCAAAATGGCTCTAAGCACTATAGGACTTAACATGTGAGGTCATCAGTCCCCTAGACCTAGATTTACTTAAACCTAACTAACCTAAGGACATCACACGCATCCATGCCCGAGGCAGGATTCGAAGCTGCGACCGTAGCAGCAGCGCGGTTCCGGACTAAAGTGCCTAGAACATCTCGGCCACAGCGGCCGGCACTGTAAAAGCTGTGAACACATAATCATGTACGGTCGCAGGTTCGAATCCTGCCTCGGGCATGGATGTGTGAGATGTCCTTAGGTTAGTTAGGTTTAAGTAGTTCTAGGGGACTGATGATCTCAGATGTTAAGTCCCATAGTGCTCAGAGCCATTTGAACTATTTGAACATAAACATGTCAGCATATACAGTGTGCTTAATGAAGTACAGCACTTTTTAAAGATTTCATGGCGTCAATAGGCCAACTTGAAACGAAAGTGTAGTTTAATTTAGACATCTGATTCCTGAATGTTAGTCAACTGTTACAGATTTACGTTCCCATCGGAACTTCACGCATTTACTGGAAGTAGCTATGTTTCCTCATAATCGAATGTTCTAATCTTGTCCCTAGAAATTTTTAATTCCAAAATGCCCCAGCTACAGCATCCTGAATGGTTTGGCACTCGTCTTGAAACCTCATGTAGATATATACGAGAACCAGTATACTTCGTGCTTAGTTAATACCGATTTTGCATTTCCTTCCTTCTGACGACTACGAAACGACGTTCTCAAGAGTTCCTGGTCTTTTTCCTTCAGTGAATCAGAATTAGCAGCACGATTCTTGGCGATGTTGCCCGCGGTTCAATTGCGTCAGCTCGCCTCGCGTTAGGAATAGCCTCCCAGTGTCCAGCCAGTCTTACTTAGAAACGGAGGCGAGCAGGGCATCGCTTCGCTTCTCGGAAACACGAGAGTGCGCGAACAATTAAACATTCAGAGGCGCGTTTCCTATTAGCGGCAAGGAGATACTGACACCTGCGGTGTGCGGATAAGCTGTTTTCACGCGATCGTAAACTTCTACCGAAGCCATTACGGAAAAGCGATTCCTACTCACGCTACCCACTAATGCTCTACACAGAGACGAACAACCCTGCCTGCAATTCAGCTTCAAGTTGTGTTACTTTATTTTTAACGGCATGTATATTTTCATGAAAAAGGAATATTTCTGAGCAAATATCTGCAGTTTTTGTCCTGACGCAGTTTATCATTGAACAGTAGTAACTACGATTCGTTGCAGAGTAACAAATAGGTATCTCCCACCAGGAGAGTGTATTGGAATACTTTTTCTCTGTACTCAAAACTTTGTAGTAAACAGTGGTACTCGATTTCATTCATCTGTCTCGCATAAGGACCTGTTTATTTCGTTTGTAAAGGGGATTGTATTCTGTCTATGCACGCATTTGAAGACAGACTTGTAATATTTCTTTATATTCGATGAATTATTCTGAGACAATTCTACCCTTGAATGACGTTTACTAATTTTCTATCTTCATACTCGCAGAATCCATGCACAAAGTAGTTCCATACAATAGCTATGCCATGAGTGCATAATTATTCTTTGTGGTAGTCTCTCTGGTGGTTGTTAGAAAAAAGCTTCCGAGATTGTCTTCGTGCCGATTAGCCTCAGCATTGTTTGAAGAATTGTAATCTGAATATTGAGATTTATGACAAAAGATAATTGATACGAAATTGTGCGATTAGAAGGGAAATATATGTACATTGCTCCTTCATACAAAAGGTGTGTAACAATTTATATTATTTGACATTTGAGAATTAATGACATTCATCGATATATTGCGTAGTTGTTAATCAGAAGGGAACTTCCGAAATACTGGATACGAACCTGTATTTAATAAGCCAAGAGCTCCATTACTTCTTCGGAAGTTTAAACTTCATCAAAGCCAAATATCCGCTTGATCTGAGGTTTCCCGATTATACAACGCTCCCAAAAATACGAGGCATTTTATTTGTACAGATTAGCAGACTGCCGCAAAGCACGAGCTTGCAGAGAAGAAGAATCATCGCCTGATTTCATTCTAACAAGTAAAATTTCTCTATCAATTTGAGTGACTGAGTTATGACTGTGTTTCCTATTATGAATGATTGATTTCTCGAACGAATTGGGGAATACATAACTACATAATTACATAGATAGGAGGAAAAATTACAGACTGAATCTCATCTATTTCTACCGTGTTCTCTTCCTCACTTCAAGCTCTGTTGTGCACTGGCTGATCTACACGTGTTTCAGGAAGCCTCTGTTGCTGCTTCCTGTAATATCACAAACATAGCCACTTCAAAAATTTTCCAATTCCTGTGGATCTACTAAACTCTACTCTACTCTTTGATTTGTATATTATTGTACTTGTGTCTACATATTACAGTGTTTTATAACATCTCACAGTACCTTGCTTTCATTTTCTGCATTATATACTATCGTAACCAAAGAAGTCCTTGAAATAACGTCGTAATTTGCATTAGGAAGTTCCTTTTATTTATTGATGTATCGCGCACACTCACAAACCACTCGTGACTGAATAAAGTTATGTATGCGTGCGTGGAACAACCGTAGCAAATAATCCAAATGGTAATAAAGACACCTTAGTACATTAGACAATCTACAATGAGCTTTCATACATAACTGCATTTAGTAACTTACGGAGACAAATGCTTTCTGAATGGATGCAAGGCCGTAACTAATCATCATCAATAAGTAAAGGAGACTTCCCAATACAACGTACGATGGTATTCCAACCATTTATTTAATTAAAGGTAAAATTGCGGTCTCATTTCATCTCTGCCATGCCGCAGATCTGTATATGCTGTTTTGTTACTGAATTACTTATTTCTTTATTTAATTAGGGACATCAGGTCCCCCTTATATCGAAACCGGGTTTCACACGTACAGGATCTCTTTTACATTATAGATACTCAAAAACAACATTTTAAATATGACAAATAGTATTAAAATGATCTGAGTGTCTGTAGGGACAATGTGGTAAACAATACTGACTATGAGCTAATAAGTTAACACTGGCAATACTTCTGCTACCACAGCTGCTGCCACTAAAAGCGATAATAACAATAATAATTATAAGTATAATTTAAGTAACATGCTTTAGATTGAATTTTTCGTGAGTGCAATCCCTATCAACTAATCAACGAGTATCTGTTTCGTTTGCGGTTTAGTTGTGGTTCTAGATAGTGTGAAGTACCGCTTCATCTCTTCTGCCGGAACAATGGGGTCAGCTGCAGCGCTTGCCTAAACCACGATCAGGAAAGTTTTTCCGTAGGATAGGTGGTCCGTTTCTGTTGTTGGTTAATGTACTGGCACAGCTGAGTTTAGCATTTCTCACAGCTTAACTGCCTCTGTTCTGCTTTTTTTCCTAAGCAATGCGATTTTCAGGTGTAGGGCGTAGCTCGTAGGGCCATTTTCAGTAGTAGGGCGTTGTTTGTATGCCCGATGTGCAGAGTCTTTGAAATTCATGAGCTGTTTAAGTTCTTCAGTTAGCCAAGGTGTAGGTTTCCTTCTTACTTTTACTGTAATTTTGGAGCATATTTGTCGTGTACTTGAGTAATTTGTTAGTAAACCCACGGTATTACCCTCCTGAATATTTTCTGTAACTATGATAGTAGTTTAGGAACTGAAGTTTTGTATAGTGATGTGCCAAAGAAATTAGGTATACATTTAAGTGTCTAGGATAACTTTCTAGTGCCTCTAGTTTTCCGTCCCCTTTCCTTAGCTGCTGATGTTTAAATAGTTTCTTTTCGAAATGTTTCTTCATAAATTAATTTAAACAACGTGTAGAATTTAGAAAACTTAATATCTACTATGTTTTTCTTATATAAACATCGTTCCAGATGTGAATTACCGATGTCCTAGAACAAAGAGCAGCAGCGTTCAGAGAAAATCCTTTCATAGGCCTGTACTTCTGTTTTACCAAGCCTGTCTTCAGATTTAATACCTACCTGCAATTATTACTGACGCTGGTATCTTTTATAAATACTTGACAATTTTCAGTGTCGATACTCTTCCGTACCTGGTCTAACACTGATGCTGCACTTTTTTATATGCTACTGGGAGTACTTATCATTTGCACCATGCCAGGAGTGTCTAACTGTTAGAGGAAATTATTACCAGTACCAATGCTTATACTCACGTCTCCGCATTTTGCTATTCTAAAGACAGGCGACAGCAGTAGCAAAAAACACCAGCGCCTGTGTACACGCGTATACTTGGGTAGGTGTAAAACTACAGATTTCTTTCTCTGCCTCTGAATGAAAAACAAAATCAAGTAGAAATGGACAGAGAACAGCGTGTGTACGGATATTCATCTTTCAAAACAACTAGCAATCTTTACTCTTTCCGTTTTAAAAATAGTAAAGACTGTGACCAAACTTAAAATAAAAACATAAGACAAACATGCAATTGACGTGTTGATTGGGATGTATCTCTTGGTATTCAGCCACGTAGTAGAGAAAGATTTTCTTTCGTCGAACCATTTTACACATTGATGGTCGATGAAGGAAATACCGTATCATCATTTCAGAAGTCTCAGAGAAAGTTTACGGAAAGCTAAAGATTTTGCTATCAGGCACTGAGATATCGATACAACTTACTTTAGTACACAGCATAAAATATACATGCATGTGTGAATGATATATTTCACCGTACTTACGAGCAACACAGGCACTGTAACACTGTATTTATCCGCAGACATCGGTCAAGCGACTTTCAATTAAAATGTCTCCCCTGTATCGTAATATACACAATGAATGTGCGTGTGCAGGTTGTAGACAAATGGTTGACGGCATATGGACCTTTAGGTCTGGGCGTGAAGCATGCTCGGGTAGCCTTATGGTAAGGCGACCACTCGCGATAAGTGAGACATCCGGTCCGGCACACATCTGCACTGTCGTCATTCCATTATACAGCTGATGGTTGTCCATATTCACAACTGTGAATATATTTAATGTATTCCATAACGGCTGTGGTCGCCAGAGTGCCTGATGCCTGTTACCTCGGACATGCATACATGTCCGAAGGAACGTTGCAGCGTACTTGTGACACACAGAGGTACTGCAATATTACCACTATCGTATTTTGGAGGAGGTCTTCAGATCCCTAAACAGCCGAAAGCAAGAAGCAATACGTGTTAATGGAACGTACATGAACTTCCGTCGTTATGTTGATGACGTTGTAGAGGTTGCCTCAGATTAAACAAAGCGATGAAAAGTGTCCGGACACCTGGCTGAAAATGTCTTACAAGTCCGTGGCGCCCTCCATCGGTAAAGCTGGAATTCAGTGCTGCGCTGGCCCGCCCTTAGCCTTGATGACAGCTTCTGCTCTCGAAGGCATACGTTCAGTCAGGTGCCGGAAGGTTTCTTGGGGAATGTCAGCCCATTCTTCACGGAGTGCTACTCTGAGCAGAGGTATCGATGTCGGTCGTTGAAACCTGGCACCAAGTCGGCATTCCAAAACAGCCCAAAGGTGTACTATAGGATTCAGGTCAGGACTCTGTGCAGGCCAGTCCGTTACAGGGATGTTATTGTCACGTAACCACTCCGCCACAGACCGTGCATAATGAACACGTGCTCGATTGTGTTGCAAGATGCAATCGCCATTCCCGAATTGCTCTTCAACAGTGGGAAGGAAGAATGTGCATAAAACATCCATGTAGGCCTGTTCTGTGATAGTACCACGCAAAAAAAACAAGAGGTGCAGGTCCCCTCCATGAAAAACACGACCACACCATAACACCACCGTCTCAGAATTTTGCTATTGGCACTACACACGCTGGCAGATGGCGTTTGCCGGGCAGTCCTCATACCCACACCCTGCCATCGGATCGCCACATTGTGTACCGTGATTCGTCACTCCACAAAACGTTTTCCACTGTTCAGTCGTTCAATGGTTACGCACCTTACACCAAGCGAAGCATTTACCGGCGTGATGTGTAGCTCATGAGCAACCGCTCGATCATGAAATCCAAGAAGTCTCACCACCCGCCTGTCATAGTACTAGCAGTGGATCCTGATGCAGTTTAGAATTCTTGTGTGATGATCTGGATAGAGGTCTGCCTATTACACATTACGACCCTCTTCAACTTCGGCGGTCTCTGTCTTGCGCTGTACGTCTCCCTTCACGTTTCCACCTCATTATCACGTCGGAAACAGTAGAGCTAGGTACGTTTAGTACTGTGGAAATCTCGCGAACAAACGTATGACACAAGTGACACCCAATCAATCAAATGGTTCAAATGGCTCTGAGCACTATAGGACTCAACATGTTAGGTCATAAGTCCCCTAGAACTTAGAACTACTTAAACATAACTAACCTAAGGACATCACACACACCCACGCCCGAGGCTGGATTCGAACCTGCGACCGTAACAGTCCCGCGGTTCCGGACTGCAGCGCCAGAGCCGCACGGCCACCGCGGCCGGCCCCAATCAATCACCTGTCTACGTTTGAAGTCCGTGAGTACTACATAGTGTCCGATTCTGCTCTCTCACGATGACTGCTGAGGTGGCTGATATAGAGTACCTGGCAGCAGGTGGTAGCACAATGCACCTAATATGAAAACTTTTTTTGTTTTGTTTTGGTTTGTCCGGTTACTTTTGATCACATACTGTATGTTCAATAACTGATGAGCAGAATAAGTTTTGAAGTAAGCCATAAAATGAAATAGGACCAAAATAAATCGTAATCAACACAATAAAAATCGAATATTGGAGACTGAAATTTTATGTCAATAAGCTGTGTGGCACGGTGTAGCAGGACTGTAGGCGTGTAACTGCAACCCGCCAAGGAATTAATTACATAAATTTGATTTTTAGAGATGATAATTAGAACTTTATGACTACCTCATGCTATCAAGAACGTCACTAAAAAGTTGGATGTTCTTGACTGTGTCGCAAAATACGTACAAAAGGCGAGAAACCTGAAAAACTGTATTGGATAGCGCAGTTCCTAACAGGGCCAAAATGATGTAATGTGGCTAATGTAAATCAAAGAAAAATATACTGCGAGTAAGGACAGAGCTCTGCTACTGTTTCCAAACAAGTCACAACGACTGTACTTTATTAAAACATACATCTACATACACTGGTGTGCGAAACTTACGGCAAAAGTATCTTACGCATGATGTGTCACTATCAAGTAACATAGCTCGATGAAAGTTGGACAGTGCATAGAAAGACCTGCTACAGTACAGTACAGCACGCAAAGTGAAAGAAATAAGCAATGGTATGCGGAGAAATGACTGTTTTATTGAATAACAATCGTTATACCGAAGCCACGACGGTACAGGATGGCACCCAAGACATCGCAAAAGGAGGGAAGTGGTTCTTAATAGGGTGTGATTACTACGGATGGCAAAGCATGTTCTGCAACGTGCTCGCATACGCGCCACAAGATTTGTCAGGCGTTCTAGTGGAATGGCATACTATTCCTCCACCAGCGCGACAGACTGCTGGAGCTATCTGTTCCATGTGTACGTTCTACTTTACGTCTCCCCAAGGCAACTACAAACGCTGGATGGCATTAAGTCAGGAGAATAGGAATGCCGGACCATTTCCCGAATATATTCTCGTCTGAAGAGTTACTCAACCTGTGCAGTTCGATGCGGTCGTGCATTATCACCTATAACAATGAAAACAGTATCTTAACGCATCCCTGAAAAGCCGCACATGGGAAAGAAGTACAGTGCCGCAACAGCGTTGCTATTATAAGGTGTCTCACTACGCGATTTTGCTTATTTTTGTGCATATCATTAGACTTCGATAATATTGTACTGCACCACACTTACAGGAGTCACTCCCTTTATATTCTCATTTTCTCAAGTTAATATTCCACCGTGTGAGGCCAGCTCTTAAGCGGTTAAGCGCCCCACATGTAGGAAACGATAGATGGTTCCCGCTAGCCGGTCGTTCTTTAAGCTTTGTTAGCGTTTGATTAATTCAGTCTTTCCATAAATTTCTTGCCATATTCCTCGCGGCTCATCTAACGGGTTAGTCATTCGCACACATACCGGGACTTTTGTAGGCTGTGCTGTGTTTGGTAACCGTATAATGGGTGCCTGTGATTATCAGACAGTTTCCTCCTTCCGGACTCAGCTGCAACTTCCCTTCTGGTTGTGGGAGCTATGCCGACTGTGGGGAACATCTGTGGAACAGGCGTTGGTTTTAGACAGCCAGGAAAGAGGTGCACTGTCTCATTAATTGTCACGTCGAAATATGTGGTGTGTGCAGGGTTGCATCAGACAGGTGCTGCATTCTCTGCTGGAGAGAAATATAGTGCGAGAGCCGATGTTCTCAGAAATTGACACTCAGATCCCCATCCCATGGTGACTTTTCGGATGGTACAGTATATTCCTCGCACTTACTATTCCCTTTACGATTTGACAGTGCTTCCAAAATGTCAGAGTTCTGTCAAGTCGGATATCCAAAAATTTCGGCAAATCATCATGGTTCAATTCCTGACTTGCCATATCTTTCAGTCGCCTAAGTGTGTGTTTATTTCTAATGTTGTCGCCATACAGCTGAGTTTTACAGGAATAGGACTTGAGGAAATTATCTTCGTAGTAGACAGCTAAGACTTCGAGAATCCTCATCAGTTCCTCTCCCACTTACTCCAACGATTTTCCTTGTGCGGCCACGGTAGTGTCACCGGCATGTATAAACTGGTCGTGCGCATAAATCTTAATAAAACGGGTGGCAGCACACTGTCTTGAGTCAGGTCATTCTTCAGGCTTCTCCAGCTGCTTTTCCTCCCCGGTAGCGCTACATAAAAACAACTATTCTGGTGGAGACATTCCACAAATTTTGTCATCCACGACTGTTTTGACCATTTTATAAAATTAAATGAGCAGCCACTGGTGGTTGACAGTATTACAAGCAGCCGAGAGACCTTCGAAGCCGCCCTCTTTGTGTTGGGTGAGACTGAAAATTTAGCCACGACATGATTTACCAGGCATAAATCTTTCTTGTTCAAAAATGGTTCAAATAGCTCTGAGCACTATGGGACTTAACATCTGAGGTCATCAGTCCCCTAGAACAGAACTACTTAAACCTAACTAACCTAAGAACATCACACACATCCATGTCCGAGGCAGGATTCGAACCTGCGACCGTTGTGGTCGCGCGGTTCCAGACTGTAGTGCCTAGAACCGCTCGGCCACTCCGCCGGCTCTTGCCTGTTCTCATATGATTTTGATCTCCGTTGCGCAAAAACTCTGTCAAGAGCCATTCTTTCAAGTGCCTTGTCGAGATGACACAGAAGTGACACAGGCCTGTAGTTTTGTGGATCTGTGGGAATAAAGTTGACCAGTGAGTGTAACGTGTTCAAATATTTGGAGGTCAGTACGCCCATGCAACTCTATGCCTCCACAAATCATAGCAACTGGACCACTAAAACGATCACGTTCGAAAATGATGGACGATCATATGGCGAGAGGTGGTAACACGCAATGCAATCAGGAACATTGTTGAACATGATCGTGTTGGTGGTTCAGATGTTATACTGTAAAGAGGCGCAATGTTGTATGGACGTACAGCCATTCAGATATTTCAACACAGTACAATAAGCGGTCAACGTTAGTGCGACAATATACTCCTTCCCCATGTGTGTCTTTCGACGGACACATTAGGGTATGACTTCATTTTTATGGATGACAGCACGTGGTTCCATCTAACACAATCGGTGGGGGAGCTCTTGGAGTGAAAGGATATTAGGCGAATGAACGGGCTTGCCCGTTCCTGCTATTTAAATCCTATCTATCATGTATAGGATGCGTTGAGGAGATGTAGGACGTCTACATGCCTTAACGACCATCCAGCACTTGTCAACCGCGCTGGTGGTTACAGAATGCCCTACCACAATAATTCATTACTAACTTTGTGGCCAGTATGTGAGCACGTTGTAGAGTATACGTTGCCGTCCGTGATGATCATCATTCTTTAAAGGGCCTGTACCGTTTTTTTAGTGTCCAGAGGGCGTCGTAAGTCGCGGGTACTTCAGTGTAATTATTGACTTTGAATAAAAGAGTCGTTTCTGTTTATCTCATCGCTTATTTCTTTCAGTTACCTTAAATACTACACTGTATGAGTTCTTTCTGATTATGGCTCAAATGATTGAAATGGCTCTGAGCACTATGTGACTTAACTTCTGAGGTCATCAGTCCCCTAGAGCTTAGAACTACTTAAACCTAACTAAGGACATCACAGACATCCACGCCCGAGGCAGGATTCGAACCTGCGACCGTAGCGGTCGCGTGGCTCCAGACCGTAGCGCCTAGAACCGCTCGGCCACTCCGGCAGGCTTTTTGATTGTGATCCACGTTTCATCGATCTGCGTTACTTGGCAGTGACACATCATGCGAATTCCTCCTTTAGCTTTGCATACCAGTGTATAAACTCCGCATGCCACTGCTCTGTGCAGTGTACCAATATTACCGATTTCCTTGTTACTTCTTTCTCGTTTATAGAGGGGAAAAAGTGATTCTCTACGTGTTTCTGCTTGTGTCCTGATCCCTCCTGTCTTTATCTCATGATCCCTCTAGACATAAGCATTGTCCTGTCACATTAAAGTGACCACATGTCAAAAGTCCGAATAACAACGTTTTGCAGCGCGTACCGGTACGAGACGTACAGGAATAGAGTCACTGAGGTTCTGGAAGGCTCCGACAGGGATATAGGTTTCTCGATTGAGGTTCCATGGTGCGAACAGCCCAACAGAGGTCGTCCCACAGATTCTCAATTGGTTTTAAATCCGAAGCATGTGGTAGCCAGAGGAGTACAGTAAGCTCATCCTGGTGCTCTTCGTGCACTGCGAGCTGTCTGACGTTGCATTGCCCTACTGTAGATACCATAGTGCCACGCAAAAACAGCATATAGGGGTGAACATGATCACGAAGGGTAGATACATACTTTTGTTGATCCACTGTGCTTCCAAGAATAACATCACCCAGGGAATAGCGCAAAAACATTGCCCAGACCATAACACTCCTTCCTCCCGCCTGGACGTCTCTCCTCCCACCCGGGCCATTTGCTTTCAGCCGTTTCACTATGTACACACCAACTGTAATTTGGCGGGTGGAGCATAAGACATGATTCATCTGAATATGCCACCTGTCACAGTCAGTGGGCATCCAGTTGCGGTATTATTGTGCAAATTCCAGCCTTCGTCGTCGATGAACAGCATGGGTGCATGAATCAGGCGCCTGCTGTGGAGAATCATACGCAGCAACGTTAGCTGAACGATCGTTTAGGAGACACCGCTGGTAACTCCTTGATTCACGTGTCCGGTCAGTTAATCAACAGTTGCCCATCTATTCACCCGTACACATCTCCACAGTCGCCGTTCAGCCCTGTCATCTATGGTTCGTGGTGCACCGCAGTTGCCTGGGCACCACTTTTGGATAGCCCCGTTTTGCCATGCACTGTACACCCTAATTACGGCAGGACGCGAACAGTTTTCAGACTTAGCAGTTTCGGAAATGCATTCAGCCTTGCCCCGAAAGCCAATGATTATGCCCTTTATGGACGTTAGATAAATAGTTGTTTCCATATTACAATGACTGCACCGTTTTCGGCGTACCCCAAACACGCTTTATATACTGTCCACTGCTAGTGTTACCACCTGCCGTTTGTGAGTGGTCACTGCACGTTGCTGTCGAACGTAGACAGTGGCTACATTAATGTGACTGAACTGTGTATGATGGTGTCAACACAATGGGAATACAGTCTTCCTAGAATACAGGTTCCCTAAATTTATCAAATAGAATTCCGCAGAAACCACGTCACTTTCCTTCCAGAAATTCTCATTTAAATTTCACGACTATTTCTGTTACACTTTCGTAAGGTCTATGAAAACCTCTAATGATCCTAGCAGCGCGTCTCTGAATTCATATAATGTCCGTTATCACACGTACTCGATAAGGATTCCAAACCCTGGAAGAACAATATTGGTCCGCACTATCGTCTTATACACAATTGCCATTACCGAAGTACTGCAATTTCCCGGAACCCTTCAAACAAGTCTAAGTCTTCCAGTTTCCTTCCCTGATACTGATTTTACGTGACCTAGCCATATCTTGTCGCTTATACCAGAGCTAATTCTTACACGATGTGACATTCATCGCTAATCTTGTAATCTGATAATGTCGTTCATTTTCTCTTTGAGAAAATTTTTCAGAGGACACTGCAGGTCACAAAATTTATTGACTTCCTTAGATTATTTAATGAAGCAACATGTTTTCAGCTTTTGCCATTGTAGCCTGAAGATGAGAGTTTTCTGAATAATCTATTCGTATTTTTTTTTTCGTTCGGTTAACAGTCCATATGGCTCTAAGTTGTTTATCTGTCTTATGTGCATTACCTTGCATTTATCAATATTTAAAGAGAGCTATCATTCACTAAACTAAGCAGAAATTTTTGTCCAGGCCATTTTGCAATTCCTTACGACTGTCCAGCGTCGACAATTCACTGAACACAAAAGCGTTGTCAGCTAACCGTTTGTGATATATGGTTTACGTATTTCGGAAACATTAGTCTTATTACATTTCCTTGGGGCACAACCAGTGTTACTTTCATTTCTGTGGAAAATTCGGCATCCCGTATAACATACTGGTTCCCATTAATCAAATACTGCTCGAGCTAATCTCATATTAGTGAAACCTTTTATCGTCATAGGGGAGACAGTGGTAATAATGTAAATAATTAAATAAAATAGTTTTAACGTAAGATATCTTTTAATGACCAGGCCGCCACTTTTGTAGTATACAATTAATGCACAATGACTAGCTTCGGCTGCTTCCTACAACCAGCTTCATAAAGTTCAAATCGTAAATAAAACGATGCACATGCATCGAAAAACACCGTCATTAACAGTAGTCATGTAATGACATTCATGAGCCAACGATAAAGTTTTTAATTACATACCCTCATAGTCTTGTTGGCACATGCCGGCGGCAGTGGCCGAGCGGTTCTAGGCGCTTCAGTCTGGAACTGTGCGACCGCTACGGTCGCAGGTTCGAATCCTGCCTCGGGCATGGATGTGTGTGATGTCCTTAGGTTAGTTAGGTTTAAGTAGTTCTAAGTTCTAGGGGACTGATGACCTCAGATGTTAAGTCACGTAGTGCTCAGAGCCATTTGAACCAGATTTGTTGGCACATCTCACTGCTTGCCTATAGCTAATGATGGTGTTTCTCAGTCCGTGTTCATCGCTTTTTTAGGATTTGAATGATCTGAAGATGGTTCTAGAAAGCAACGGAAACTAGTCACCGTGCTATAATTATTGCGGTCTGGGCATTAAAACTTTTTACATTAAAAGTTTTACTTGACTAGCCAAATATTTGCGAAAGTAATCTGTACGATCGTATTTTGGTCGGTGGTCGAAGCTGTGGTACAGTGTCGAACGCCTTTCGGATATCGAGGAACACGAGATCTACCTGTTCACCTCGCTCCAGAAGCGTACTCGTAGCCGGGCAGTGTTTGCCGGTGCTTGTCGGGCCCCGGACGGGCCCTGGGAACGCGCTCGCCGTGCTGGTGCGGGGAGTGGTGACAGCGCAACATGCTTATTAACAGCAGCCGCCGGACTGGGCCCGGCCCTTCCCGCTCGCTCGCCTGCCCGGCGCGCTGTTTACTCTGCGCCGCATTTTTTCCTCTCTTGCTCAGGGAGCGTGTGAGCCATTTCTCAAGAGCGTGGCAAGAGATGTTGAGCGTGGCATGGCTGCGGACGGGGAGGCCGCTGAAAGCTCCGGTAATGAGCCGCTGATTGATGAGCCCGCTGCTCTCCGTAATAACTCGCTTCCTCTGCTCCCCGGCGATTGTTGTTCGATTGCTTTATTACGGGGCCCACGTCACACACTTTAGCACGAACGCCCCTCTTCATACTTACCGTCATGCTATCCGAGCACAGCTTCGGCCGAAGCTGCTCACACGTTGCGATAATGAACAACCAATCTCTCCCACGACTAGAGGAGACTTCGATGCACGGGATAAACAGTAACACTAACCGATACTGGTACACGCTACGATGCCTAACAACATCCTTGGCTTGCATCAAGGACTAGAGGAGACTTCGATGCACGGAATAAACAGTAACACTAACCGATACTGGTAGACCTTACGATGCCTAACAGCAGCCTTGGCTTGCCATAAGGGAAGAAAGGTCAAAGTCTTATGGAAGTGGGCATAATTAGGAACGAAGCACTACACGACCTGATCAAAAGTATCCGAACACGTCAACGTCACGAGAGGCGGAGCATACAATTAAAGAAGACAGGGAGTATTGGATGTCGCCAGAGACAGATCCATCAGGAACAAATGGCTCTGAGCACTATGGGATTTAGCCGGCCGGTGTGGCCGTGCGGTTATAGGCGCTTCAGTCTGGAACCGCGTGACCGCTACGGTCGCAGGTTCGAATCCTGCCTCGGGCATGGATGTATGTGATGTCCTTAGGTTAGTTAGGTTTAAGTAGTTCTAAGTTCTAGGGGACTGATGACCACAGATGTTAAGTCCCATAGTGCTCAGAGCCATTTGAACCAACCACTATGGGATTTAACTTCTGAGGTCATCAGTCCCCTAGAACTTAGAACTACTCAAACCTAACTAACCTAAGGACATCACAAACATCCATGCCCGAGGTAGGATTCGAACCTGCGACCGTAACGGTCGCGCGGTTCCAGACTGTAGGGCCTAGAACCGATCCATCAGGAACATTTCAGCCTATCAGAAGGCCAGCTAGTAAGCAACTGTACCTTGGGAGTTAAAAAGAATGAAGTATGACTTGGACGAGCAGCTGCTCATAAGCCACACATTTTTTTGAACTACGCTAAGCGATGCTTGAGATGGTGTAATGAGCGACACACGCTGGACAGAGAATGACTGGAAACGATTTGGGGTGAGGAGATCACGCTACACCCTGTGGCAATCCGATGGATGTGTTTCAGTCTGGTGAAAGGCCTCGAGAATATTAACTCTCATCATGTGTATTACGAGCAGTGATGTATAGAGAAGTTGGTGTTACGGTTCTTGGCAGTTTTTGTAGGTAAAGCGTGGCCCCACTTTTCTGCTTAAGAAAACGCAGAATGCGGAACATAATTCACAGCACTGCATTAAGCGTATAGTAGAGTAACAGTACGGAGACAATGATTGTCTATATCAGCACTACAACGCACGCTAACATAAAACAGAATCAGTGAGGCCATGGTATGTGGATAACAACATACCTGAAACCAGTTGGCCCGATCTGAACTCAATGGAACACCTTTAGAATCAATTAGGGTCCAAATTCACTATCTTCCCCACCTACGGCTCTTGAGGAAGAATGGATTGCCATTGCTCCACAGAAATTCAGACACCACGTCGAAAGTGGCCCCTGCAGAATTCAATTCGTTATTGAGGCGAGGGGTGGGCGCAGCAAATATTAATCTTAACTATCTCATCAGATAGTGTAGATAATTGGAGAAGAAACGCAGTGACTTGTTTATGAAATCTCCTCAGTACTTGCCTGAATGTAAAATTTTGACAGATTTTTCTTTTGAGGGGGTGAGAGAGGAGAGGTACTCCATTTTGCAGCTATACAACAGTAAGATGTACTTTTGTTCATATGAAAGTACTGCCTCAGGCTCGCGTCGAGTCATGTACTTCACTAGTAGTAAACTACAAGCGTACCTTATTAAACGATGTTTACTACGGCCCAACTCGTCTGCCTCTCGGAAGACTGGAATCTGAGCTGCTCCAGTAGAATAGTATCTACATACAACTTTCTGGGGCCGGCAACCGCAGCTCAGAGATACTAAGAATAACAGTAAAAACAGTCAACACTCAGTAGCCGTTCAAATTGTCATAAAAACTACAGTAATTAAAAAGTCAAGAATGATGAGATATTTCCAAAAGCTGCATAGCTGTATGAAAGTGCTTTATTCACAACTACCGGTTTCATGTCAGTACAGACTCATCTTCGGGTTTATAACGGTTTCATTTCCATAATGTAAGTGGAGAATTACTAATTTCCAGCTTTTGGGAAGCTATCCAGGTTAAAAGTCAAATCACGATGGTGGGCTGCCATAATAATATTGAGTACACCCAAATGTACAACGCATGCCTGCTGAACGAGCCAGGCCGGATAACACCACGTAGGATATATTGTGAGACGTGGTAGATACTAACTGAAGAAAACCATTGAAGTAAAAATTAAAATCCCGTCTAATGTGCCTACTTCCGCCGGTAACCGGCTGATGTGGTGTAAGCAACCCGTGGAGCTTAGCAATACACTCAGTAATATCTAATTTATATGGCTCAACAGTATTGCATTACCATGATTGCTGCTCTTGCTAACAAGAGTGCTAATGAAACGTTCGTTTTCGTAGGTTTGTTTAATAGATCGTAATAAAACGAAGATCTTATCCCCAAGGTCAATATAATTGGATAATGTAGACTGATTACTAAATGCTACATCCGTGTGCATAAAGTACACGGAAGAGGATCTACATCATGATTTCTGGACATTGGTTTCACTCTCACTTTTTCAGAAGGACAGAAAAGAAGTTTTGAATTTACCTTCCCGATTACGACATGGTCATAAGAGACGAAGAACAAACCCGGGTATAATAATAGTGATGTAAATTGGCCTTATTCAGCGAACCGCTATTCCGCATGTACTCTCTATCTCGTGTAATAATTACAAAAGGACTTCTGAATGCCGCGAATTATGAGCGCATGTTGAATGATATTACGTCGCTGCTGTAAGGCAACAAAGCCTAAAACTAGAGTCATCGCAATGGTAAGTTCTATAAATTCTGCATGTTGTTTATATTTTCTTTGGGAAGACATTTCAAAAAATAAGCCTCTTCAATAGCAGCAGTTAAAGAAAGGAGATGGATAACTACGGGCGCTAGCAAGTTATCCCAAGTACTTAAGAATCTCAGTTTTCTACAAAAAGACTATAGTAACTCACAATTCCCAATCTACCTTCTACATCTACATCTACATCTACATATACGTGATTACTCTGCTATTCACAATAAAGTGCCTGGCAGAGGTTTCAATGAACCACCTTCATGCTGTCTCTCTACCGTTCCACTCTTGAACGGCACGCGGGAAAAATGAGCACTTAAACTTTTCCGTGCGAGCCCTGATTTCTCTTATTTTATCGTGATGATCATTTCTCCCTGTGTAGGTGGGTGCCAACAGAATGTTTTCGCAACCGGAGGAGAAAACTGATGATTGAAATTTCATGGGAAGATCCCGTCGCAACGAAAAACGCCTTTGTTTTAATGATTGACACTCTAATTCACGTATCATGTCTGTGACACTATCTCCCCTATTCCGCGATAATACAAAGCGAGCTGCACTTCTTTGTACTTTTTCGATGTCATCCGTCAGTCCCACCTGATGCGGATTCTACACCGCACAGAAGTACTCCAGAATAGGGCGGACAAGCGTAGTGTAAGCAGTCTCTTTGGTAGACCTGTTGCATCTTCTAAGTGTTCCGCCAATGAATCGGAGTTTTTGGTTTGCTCTACCTACAATATTATCTGTGTGATTGTTCCAATTCTGGTTATTTGTAACTGTAATCCCTAAGTATTTAGATGAATTTACAGCCCTCAGATTTGTGTGACTTATCACACAACCGAAATTTAGCTGATTTCTTTTAGTACTCATGTGAATAACTTCGCACTTTTCTTTGTTCAGGGTCAATTGTCACTTTTCGCAACATACAGATATCTTATCTAAATCATTTTGCAAGTCGTTTTGATCATCTGAGGACTTTACAAGACAGTAAATGACAGCATCATCTGCAAACAATCTAAGACGGCTACTCAGATTGTCTCCTATGTCGTTGAGATAACTCAGGAGCCTATAACACTTCCCTGGGGAACGCCGGAAATTACATCTGTTTTACTCGATGACTTTCCGTCTATTACTATGAACTGTGACCCTTCTGACCTTCACAGGTACACAAAGATATACAGGACGGTACTGCTTGCTACGAAAGGTCATTCAATGACAAAACTTACTCTGACGGAAAACAATCGTAACGCCAAGAAGGAGCTGAGCAACATAAACGAAAGTTGGTAGGCACGTTTCTACGGCTGAAAGACTATGTCTATTCACATTTCACGCCAGTCGCATGACGCGGTATCAGCGCCAGTATGAGAATGCGAATCAGGTTTGATTTAAATGCACGCTGTAACGATCGTGAGCGTTAGTTACCTTTGAGATTGAACGCGGTGAGTTGATGTTAGTCAAGACTGCTTTTAAGGCGACAAAGACATATCAACACCTCAATGAGTTTGAAAGACGTCGTGTAATAGGGCTCATAGAAGCTGGATGTTCATTTTTCGATACTACGCAAAGACTTGGCAGGAATGTGGCCACTGTGCGTGAATGCTGGCAGCGCTGTTCACGAGAAAGTGCGGGCTCAAGAAGGAGGGGCTCCGGACAGTCTCGTGGCACTACCGATAGGGAAGACGCTCGTGTACGGCGTATGGCTCTGGTACATCGTAATGCATCTACAGCAGCAATCTGGGCACCAGCTGTCACCTTAGTGACGCAATGAACTGTTACAAATCGGTTACTTTAAGGACGCCTCCGAGCCAGACGCATTCCACTGACCCAAACCACCACCATTTTCGACTTCAGTGGTTACAAGCTGGAGTTCATTGGTCCGCATGCTAGACACACTGGACCTACAGCTAGAATTCTGGTGTAGGGTGCGATTTTGTATGACAGCAGGAACACTCTCGTGGTTATCTCACGTACTCAGACTGTTCACCTGTTGTACTGCCATTCATGAACAGCAGTTTTCCAATAGGATAACGCTCGCCCACATACCGCTGCTGTAATGCAGCAGGCTCTGCAGAATGTCCACATGATTACTTGGCCTGTTGTATCACGAGCCCTGTTTCTAATTGACCACATGTGGGACATCATCGGACTACAAATCCAGTGGCATCCACCGTCTGCCTTAACCGTCCCTGTACTCATCGACCAATCGCAACAGGTATGGAACTCCATCCCACGAGCAGACATCCAGCACCTGTACTACGCAACGCATGCGCTTTTGCATCCTTGCATGCAACATTCTGGCACTTACAATTGTTATTAATGTGCCAACATTTCACATTTGCAAAGGCTAATCTCACGCTTACATTAACCTGTGATCTTGCAATGTCAATCACTTACCTGTTATCTCGACAAATGTTTTCCTGAAATTTCAGAACTTTACAGTAATTACTATTTGGTGTTGCGATTTTTTTCCATCAGTGTATAATGCAGAAAATAAATGCGTAGTAGTCTGGGATGTCACAAAACACAAAACTGGAAAAGGGAAAAACAAGTATATTTTATGACACAAATTGTATTAATTACAGACGTGTTCAAATTATTAGGCTAAACGATTATTTTTCATACTCTTAAGTTTTCTGGTGTAAAAATAGGAGAGAAAAATGTAGTAATTGATTTGTTTTAATGGTTTGATTATTACCACGAAATTTCCCTTCCAAGCAACTCAACGGTCACTGAATTTTTCACAGCTAGTAACATTTGTTATTTCCCCTCCAAATCGTGTTGGTGTTAGTTGTCTGTGTACATTCTTTGAAACTGTGTTTACAGTAATGTTTTATGGTTATGTGGTGTACTTCAGCTTGTTATTTATTCTATCAACTTCTTGCTGCATTAACAAGACATTATATAGCTTGTGAACTTGCAAGCTTTTAGCTATAGGTATGAATCGTGGAGTTTCCAAAGGGAGTGAGGTTATGCTGAAGACGAAAGATGTTTCACCTCGGAAAGTTCCGGCTGTGGTAACACATTTTGCTGAAAATCATTATACACAGCAATAAATCGCTGACAGAATGATAATAACACAGAAAACTGTCAGCAGAATCAAACTTTCAGTGCGGAAAGGTGGTGAATACAAGATAAAGAGGAAAGGAAAACGTGGACGTAAAAGAAAAATTAGTCCTTGAACAGTGAGAAGACTTACAAACATGGCAACAATTAACCGTAAACTTACTTCTACAGACATGAGCCATCAGCTGAAGGGTTTGGGTGTTGAAGTTTCACCTGTGACAGTGAAGGGGAGGCTGTCTGAATGTGGTTTAAAGGCATGCCGACCAAGAAAAAAACAGAAAATTACGCCTACCATGAAACTCAAAAGATTTCAGTGGGCTAAACAACTTCAGGAGTGGACAAGTGAGGACTTGGCTACGGTATGTGCAATGACATGGTAAATTAAGTGGGTCTGATCTCTAAAGTTAGGAGTTTGGCTTGAAATTGTGATGTTTTATTGATACTGAAGATATGCACATATGAATTTTGGGACTGTTGAGGTCTCCTATGCTAGTATTCCCAACTTTTATAACTTTCAATTATGTACACATGCTTCATGTATGCTTCGGTGATGAATCTGTATCCGCTGTAATGGAGGAAAGCAGCCAGTTGTTCGTCGCAGACCTGGAGAACAGTTCAAAGCTGAGTGTTTGCAGCAATGTGAAACCACGCGTCCAATTTCAGTTATGGTCTGAAGTGTTATGTCCGTGAAAGGTTCTGGTGGATTACACATTGTTGAGGGGACAATGAGGCAAGAACAACGTAAAGAAATCCCTGAAAATGAACGTTTCCCCCAAATAAATGTGTGATTTCCTAACAAGGATCCCATTTTTATGCATGATGGGGCACCTTGCCACAAAGCCAAAAGTGTTTCCAAGTACTTGGAAGAAAAGCAACTCAAAGTGTTGCCCTGGCCAGGGAATTGCCCCGATAAGAACGCAATTGAAAATTCATGGGATACTGTGAAACAGAGGATAAGGAAATTTACAATAACCACCAAATGTCACCCCATACAGAAACTGTAGGAAATCTGGTACTACGACAATGATATTAAAATGTCATGTGAAAAGTTAATGAAAACCATGCCAAACAGGATAAAAATGTTGATTAAGAACAAAGGGTTGCATACAAGGTATTGAATGTACAAATATAATCTGTATGTGGATGTAAATTGTAATAAATGTAAATTTTTTGAAAAATGTCTTTAGTCTAGTAATTTGAACACTTCTGTAGACATGGCTCAATGGCTGGGTGCCAGTCTTTGAACTGAACGTCGCTTCCGTGACTTGCGCGCCACTCATGCGTAACCGTTATCCAGCTGGGAAAGGGACGTACATCAACGTGGAAGCCGAACCACGCGTCCTTGGTGTCACATCGTTGGGAGCCGCAGGTTAGAATAAAGCAGAGGAAAAATTTGCGTGGTCAGGCCAGGATTCGATCGCGCGACCCGTCGGTTTCTAAGCATACGCTTCAACCGCTAGACCACAACGACAGACAAGATATAATTAAAAGAAGTTAATATAAAATCCGCAGGAACTGAAAAATTTTGTAAATGACTTTCTGGTGTTGCAGAAAAGTCGCAACAAAATCTTCCTAAAACTTACGCTGCGCCCACAAAGTGTTCCCTTAATAAAGCAAGATAACGCGTAGAGTATAGAAAACTACAGGCCAGTTTCACTACTGTCAGCATTTCCTAAAACAGAGCAGTCAATCATGAAAGATATGCCAATGATTATCGGATTAAATACCACATTCTTAACGAAGTGAATCTTGGTTTACGGAGTAGGAGTAGTACAATATCGTCCATCACAGAATTAACGAAAGTTATATTTGAAGCGTTTGACAAGGATTTCTGTATTACCGGCATGTTTTCAGAGTTGTCCAAGGC
This sequence comes from Schistocerca americana, assembly GCF_021461395.2. NCBI lineage: Eukaryota > Metazoa > Arthropoda > Insecta > Orthoptera > Acrididae > Schistocerca > Schistocerca americana. The sequence continues at coordinate 497,604,575 of NC_060121.1, forward strand.
TTTTGAAACTGTTGATAATACAGTCTCACTAAACAAACAAGAAGCATTATTTGCAATAGAGTAGCAAAAGAGTAGTCTCAACCTTATCTGGAAAATAGTGTGCGAGATGTAGAGATAGTTCACATTTCTGCTGATGATAAATTTTTACTAAAACAAACGAAACATATAAATATAGATGTCCCTCGGGATAGTATATTTGGCCCAGTTCTGTTGTGTATATTCATCGAGACTCTCCACACAATATAAAACATGTTATGGAATTTCCCTTTGCTGAGGACAGTAACGTCATAGTCACTTAAAAACACCAAAACTGCTCATACAGAAGGTAAATGACACAATTAAAGATATTTACAATTGGGCGCCATGAAATAAATTAACGTTTAACGTAAAGAAAACAAACAATGTACACTTCTGCATAAAGAGGGAAAACAACTCTATCACACTAACTATAGATAATCTCTAGATTGTGTAAAAAAACGAAAGTTCTCATGGATGAATATTGATTGTCAGTTGACATGAGATGAATAAGAAAAAATGCTGATAAAAAATAATCAGAAGGTTATGCTCTAAGAGTACTATTATAAGTGTATAACAGTGAATCGCTTGTGGTGTCCTCCTATTTATGTGTGCATTCAGCTTTCACTTGTCAGATTCTTTTCTGGGGATCAAAGTCAGAAACATGACCACTATTTTCAAACTGCTGAAACGGACGCGACAATAACGAGAAGTAGTAGTCGGGCTCTTTGCAAAGCGATATTTAGAAATAACTCGGTAATCTTATTGCACCAAGTGAGAACGTCTACCAGTCTGTTCGCATATCAGGAAAACATTATTATTTCGCTAAATGTTGTAGAAAAGAGATATTTTGGATTTATATTTGTCAGGAAAAAATAAACTAAAAGCTCAAAACAGCACTTTCTGTTAGGGAATATAACAGTTCAAAACAAAGAGACGACGAAGGTCAGGGGATACCTCCTCATATCGTGTCTGACCTCCTTTTCCCGGCTTATTACAGCAACTCGACGTGGCACGGACTCCACAAGTCGGTGGAACTCCCCTGCCGAAACATTGAGACATACTGCATTATAGCCATTATAGGCATTCGAAAGTCTTGCGGTTGCAGGATTCTGTGACAAGCTGACATCTTGATCATGTGCCATAACTGTTCGATGGGATTCGTGCCGAGCGTTCTGAGTGGCCAAGTGGTCCAGAATGTTCTTCAAGCCAATCGCGAACAATTTTAACCCTGAGACATGACATCGTTGTTTGGGAATATGAAGCCCATAAATGGCTGCAAATGGTCTCCAAGTAACCTAACGTAACCGGGGACCCAGTCCATTCTATGTGAACAAAGAAACAAAGCAAAAACCATAATGGAGCCACCACCAGCATGCACAGTGCTTTGTTGACAACCTGAGTCCATGGTTTCGTGGGGTCTACGCCTCACTCGAACCCTACCATCAGATTATATCAGCTGAAATCGGGACTCATTTGACCTAGCCACAGTTTACCAGTCATCTAGAGTCCAAACCGATATGGCCACTAGCTCGGGAGAGGCGGTGTAGGCGACGTCGTGCTGTTGGCAAAGGCATTCGCGTCGGTCGTCTGCTGCCATAGCACAAAAACCCCAAAATTCACCGCACTGTCCTAATGGATACGTTCGTTGTACGTCCGAGATTGATTTCTTGCAATGCTGTGTGTCTATTAGTATTGACAACTCGACGCAAATTCCGCTGCTCTCGGCCGTTAAGTAAAGGTCGTCGTACTGTGTTGTCCGTGGTGAGAGGTGATGCCAGAAATTTGGTGTTCTTGACACACTCTCGACACTCTGTATCCCGGAATGTTGAATTCCCCAAAGATTCGCGAAATGAAATGCCCCATGCGTGTAGTTCCACCCACGGCTCCACATTCAAAATTTGTTGATTCCCGTCGTGCCGTTTTACGCCTTTCGTACTCGATACTATCACCTCTGTGTATCTGCACATCGGTATCCCGTGACTTTTGTTACTTCAGTGTACATTACCCAAAAAGTCATTAAAATCCATCTATTTAAAAATAAGTGTGCATATTACATAAATAAAGATTAATTAGAAAACTCAGAGTAGGGGTTAGTAACGAGAGGGGAAAACAACAGCGCCTTGTCACATTATAGTATTTGACGCAACGTAGTGATTTTTACAAGAAAATCTTAATTGCGTACTACTAATTTTATTTTACTGAGCTCAACGTTCCACTTATCCTCGGGAGATGCTGACTCGTTTTTCGAGATAGACCGAAGTAGTAGATGGAGATGTTACTGGGCACAGTAGCAAGTTGATCAGTGGATAAATAAATAAATAAACACGTCGATTAAGGAAATACGGGAGGACGTGTCCAACATTTCGAAATAGCCTTGTACTAAGAACGTCTAATTATTCTCTGACCTGTACTGAATGTACTAATCCGTTTAGGACACATCAGAATACGAAAGTCCCTCAATTATTTAGGGCTTCGTGGATCGTAAGGTTGGGTATGATTACCACGTGCCAACAAGTGTCACATGTATTTTCGAATAATCACAAAGGTGGAGTCACAGCCCTTTATCTATGGTACTAAGAGTCCGCTTACTTCTTGTTGTAGAAAACAAAAACCATCATGGCAGCTGATATTAAAGTAAGTCGAAATTTTTGAAAAAATCAATCTTAAGGCGCTCAGTTTTTTTCTTTAAGACTAATTGATACACTGCATAACAGTCTAGAATCGTCAGCAAATGTCCTCTTTTTTTTCTTACTTCCTATTTCTTTGTGTACGTACTTCTTATCTTTCTGTTTCTAACTCGTTTCTTTTGTAAATAGTGTAGTTGGTAAATAAATACCTTAACTATTGAGGCGAACGAACACCTCATTTACGTTTTTGGAAATGAATGCAAAAAATTAAATAGTTTATGAAGCATAGAAAAGTGACAAATGACATTGCGGATTTATATTGTTCACATAGTGGGGCACGAAAAAAAAAAAAAAAAACAAAGAACTAATGCAGTAGTTACAGGAGACAGCGTACAGTAGGAATCATACACTCCTGGAAATTGAAATAAGAACACCGTGAATTCATTGTCCCAGGAAGGGGAAACTTTATTGACACATTCCTGGGGTCAGATACATCACATGATCACACTGACAGAACCACAGGCACATAGACACAGGCAACAGAGCATGCACAATGTCGGCACTAGTACAGTGTATATCCACCTTTCGCAGCAATACAGGCTGCTATTCTCCCATGGAGACGATCGTAGAGATGCTGGATGTAGTCCTGTGGAACGGCTTGCCATGCCATTTCCACCTGGCGCCTCAGTTGGACCAGCGTTCGTGCTGAACGTGCACCGCGTGAGACGACGCTTCATCCAGTCCCAAACATGCTCAATGGGGGACAGATCCGGAGATCTTGCTGGCCAGGGTAGTTGACTTACACCTTCTAGAGCACGTTGGGTGGCACGGGATACATGCGGACGTGCATTGTCCTGTTGGAACAGCAAGTTCCCTTGCCGGTCTAGGAATGGTAGAACGATGGGTTCGATGACGGCTTGGATGTACCGTGCACTATTCAGTGTCCCCTCGACGATCACCAGTGGTGTACGGCCAGTGTAGGAGATCGCTCCCCACACCATGATGCCGGGTGTTGGCCCTGTGTGCCTCGGTCGTATGCAGTCCTGATTGTGGCGCTCACCTGCACGGCGCCTAACACGCATACGACCATCATTGGCACCAAGGCAGAAGCGACTCTCATCGCTGAAGACGACACGTCTCCATTCGTCCCTCCATTCACGCCTGTCGTGACACCACTGGAGGCGGGCTGCACGATGTTGGGGCGTGAGCGGAAGACGGCCTAACGGTGTGTGGGACCGTAGCCCAGCTTCATGGAGACGGTTGCGAATGGTCCTCGCCGATACCCCAGGAGCAACAGTGTCCCTAATTTGGTGGGAAGTGGCGGTGCGGTCCCCTACGGCACTGCGTAGGATCCTACGGTCTTGGCGTGCATCCGTGCGTCGCTGCGGTCCGGTCCCAGGTCGACGGGCACGTGCACCTTCCGCCGACCACTGGCGACAACATCGATGTACTGTGGAGACCTCACGCCCCACGTGTTGAGCAATTCGGCGGTACGTCCACCCGGCCTCCCGCATGCCCACTATACGCCCTCGCTCAAAGTCCGTCAACTGCACATACGGTTCACGTCCACGCTGTCGCGGCATGCTACCAGTGTTAAAGACTGCGAAGGAGCTCCGTATGCCACGGCAAACTGGCTGACACTGACGGCGGCGGTGCACAAATGCTGCGCAGCTAGCGCCATTCGACGGCCAACACCGCGGTTCCTGGTGTGTCCGCTGTGCCGTGCGTGTGATCATTGCTTGTACAGCCCTCTCGCAGTGTCCGGAGCAAGTATGGTGGGTCTGACATACCGGTGTCAATGTGTTCTTTTTTCCATTTCCAGGAGTGTATATTTGTATCAGAAGAGAGACACACATGACCGATGTTACAACAAAATACATGTGTAATCTTTTAGACAATATTTATTGTAGAATCATGGAGGGTTTACGCAGGAATACGGAAAGAGAACTGAGATACTTATCATTAGCCTGTTGACTGTGATCGGCACTGTTACTTTCCTCAGGTGATGCAGGACGATTGAAGTAAAAATGAAGATTATTTATGTAAAGTTTCAAAGAAATTAGGACGAGAATGAACCGAAAAGAAGTAAATTCTATGGATTTGCAGGAATGTATTTCCTCTAAATATTGCAACTCCACTGCACTTTCTAAATAATTTCATCTTAAAACTACCAATTATATATTGTTTCGTGTTTGCCGAATATATACTTCCGTAATTGGATTGTGCACCCATCTTATTTTACTAGTCATTTATTGACGTATGCTAAAACTGTGTGGAAATCCTTCAATAATAGATGACACAGAAAACTTTGTTACATAAGAAAATTTGTGACAGACAATCTAGGAGATTACACGCCAGTAAGGTCTATTGCTGACAAGTATGTGGCCGATAATCAGTGTGCCGAATATAGAGTTAAATTAAAACTTGGAAGAGTCAAAATTTTATTCACTATTGATGATGAAGAATAACGATAAAACGTTGAATGTCAGTTTTTTACTGTTTTAAGCGTACTGTAGTTTAAGAGTTTTACACCAGAGGTCTTTCGCTGCTATTTTCAACATACTAGCAGTGATAGTTGGTGCCTGTTACTATTTTTTGTATGTCCTGAAATCGTCGTTAACTGAAGCTGAAAAAAACGTGGTTTCAGTTTCACTCTACCATTTCTCAACATTTTGGAAACCACTTTTCCTTTAGCTGCTCTTGTTTTCTTTCACATAACTTTTCATAGAAATTTCATTGTGGTTTCAAGTGCTCCACTTTCAGTGCTCCGAATGTAAAACAAATAAACGAGTAGGCTGGGAATGAGGCAGAGGGGAATCCAAACTGTGGATATCTTGGAGAAGATTCCTCAGAATGTCCATCATACGCGTACTGACCAAAGGAACCCTCCTGAAAGGGTTGACATTGTTCCAGATAAGAATAAAAATGTGTGTATGTGTACGTGTGTGTGTGTGTGTGTGTGTGTGTGTGTGTGTGTGTGTGTGTGTGACATTTATAGTGCCAGTACGTCTTAAGCAGAAAAGAATAAATAATAATTGATATTCAACAGTTACTGCCAGAGACAGCCATCCAAACAAACGTATTAAATTTTCCAATGGAAAACCTCAAGAGCCTGTCGTCTTGATATAAATGAGTTGATCAGTGTCACGCTATAAAAATTTAATCTCTTACACCCCCACCCCACCCCCCTTTCACAGCTCACCTTCTTCTGGTAGCCTGTGATTGTTAGTACAGGCATTTGAAAATGGTCCTAAACCGAAAGTGCCAATAACCCAATGTAATACATGATGCAATAGAGGTCAACCAGTATAATTAATTTCACATCCTACGGTGGACTTTGAAAATGGTTTTATCATTCAGAAATTACGTCCAGGTTGTGGATCAACACATGAAGCAACCAAACGTACTATTTTTAAAGCAATTTTGAGAGGGGAAGTGTAATTGCCATTTTTAAAGCTTCCTTTCACGTTTCTGTGTTCATTTCGGGAATTATAACCACTCTTTCAATACTGAGTAAAAGAAATCCGAAAACGACCGAAGGGAGACTATAAATATTGCAGCGTTAATTGCCGCTGACTGCTTTATCCACAGGACAAAGCGAAAGTTATATTTTGCAAATGAATTCCAGATATTTGCATTCTCACGAGACCATCGACAGTAAAGAGACTAGAATTTCAAATATGCGTCTCTTGTCAGGAGCGTAGGGAGAATAAAGAGTTTCTCGAAGCCGCAAGTGAGATAAGTACGGCACGAAAGCCTTTGTCTACGAATGTGCTGTACCGCAGCCTTAGAGAGCTCGGAAAAGAAGCCGCCGTCATGGATGCACATACTTACCCTAGGTCTTTATTTTCTCGCTTTTCTGCCCCGGCGGAGATGCAATCTCGCACCGCCGGCAGATTTATTCCGCCGCCCCGAGCGGGAGGAAGATACAGCGGATTTGCATGCGTGCGTGCAACAGCCGCGCCAGAGACCGCGCCTCCCACTGCCACCGCGGCTGCCGAATCAATAATTCAGAGATCGTGTTTACACTTGATTTTGAGTTATATATTTGCGCGCACGACGCGACTGCCAGATCCAGATGGCGCGCCCCGATAGCTGCACTGCCCGTACTCGTTACCGGTGATGACGTCACCACGGCGAGCCGCCACGCCGCCGCGGTGATGGCTGCGGATCACCGCCGTGGGCACTGGGACACCAGGTCCACGTTGGTTGCCCACGGCCGCTGCTCCCGGTCGCCCCTGGGAGTACGCGGACTCGCATTTCATTTCCATAAACTTGTGGAACCCATAAGTTTATATTCTCGCAGTCTATGTAGAGAGGTGCAAGGTGGAAAATCTGTGGCGCGGGCTGGAGCATAGATAATCTTCCTTTTTTTTCAACGAGGACGGGTGCTGCACGGTCTAAATCATTTCACAACCGTTTTCGCTTCTTGGGGCAGCGTACAGAATGTACGCCGCAGACCATTAAAATTGCAATACTGGGAAAAAAAGTAAATAACGAAATTTTTGTTTTAAGAACTGCGTTATTCAATACACATCTGTAACGATATATTTTATTATAGACGATCGATTTCGGTCAAGGATCAGATCACCATAGAGTTCAAAAACCATCTCAGCTATAAATCTGCGTAATTATAGTACAAGTTCAAAATGATTCAAATGGCTCTGAGCTCTATAGAACTTAACTTCTGAGGTCGTCAGTCCCCTAGAACTTAGAACTACTTAGACCTAACTAACCTAAGGACATCACACACATCCATGCCCGAGGCAGGATTTGAACCTGCGACCGTAGCGGTCGTGCGGCTCCAGACTAGAAACGCTCGTCCACTCTGGCCGGCATAGTACAAGTCATCAGATGTACAATGTTTTATCATTGCTATTAGCTGTGTATGTATAACATTGTGTCCAATTACCCACAATGCTGTTAATTGCGACATAAGCTCGTGGGCTGAGCCCGCGACTTTATAACTGAGTTTACGACCATAAGGGTAAACAGACACAATGTTACAATACAAGGGTTGGAACTTAAATGTTGTTGATGTGGTATTCGGTCCAGAGACTGGTTTGATGCAGCTGTCCATGCTACTCTATCCTGTTCAAGCTTCTTCATCTCCCAGTACCTACTGAAACCTACATCCTTCTGAATCTGTTTAGTGCATTCATCTCTTTGCCTCCCTCTACGATTTTTACCCCCCATGTTGCCCTCCAATACTAAATTGGTGATCCCTAGATGCCTCAGAATATGCCCTACCAACCGATCCCATCTTCTAGTCAAGTTGTGCCACAAACTCCTCTTCTCCCCAATTCTGTTCAATACCTCCTCATTAGTTTTATGATCTACCCATCTAATCTTCAGCATTCTTCTGTAGCACCACATTTCGAAAGATTCTATTCTCTTCTTGTCCAAACTACTTATCGTACATGTTTCACTTCCATACGTGGCTACACTCCATACAAATACTTTCACAAACGAATTCCTGGCACTTAAATCTATACTCGATGTTAACAAATTTCTTTTCTTCAGAAACGCTTTCCTTGCCATTGCCAGTCTATATCGTCCCTACTTCGACCATCATCAGTTATTTTTCTCCCCAAATAGCAAAACTCATTTATTACTTTAAGCGTCTCATTTCCTAATCTAATTCCCGCAGTATCACTTGATTTAAATCGACTACATTCCATTATATTCATTTTGCTTTTGTCGATGTTCATTTTATATCCTCCTTTCAAGAGACTACCATTTCGTTCAGCTGCTCTTCCAGGTCCTTTTGTGTCTGACAGAATTATAATGTCATCAATGAATTTAAATAGTGGAAACTATTTATTCACAACCCATACAAAAGAGTTACATGTTTACACCTGTTACTGTCCTTGAGAGCAGTCACCAGCGTTGTGTAGAACCCGTTGCCAGCGATATGGAAGGCTTAGTATACCGTTAGTAGAGCCTTTTCTGTTGATGGTGCGCATGGAGCGGTCTAAAGTTAAGGTGTTTCTAGTGTACAACTGTGACGGTGTTATCCTAACGCATTACGTTCCTCCACGGCAGACCGTCAATGCACAGTATTACTATTCGTTTTAGGAGCATCACCTGCGACCAGCGTTGCGAAAGAAGCGGAGACACTTTCTGCGCAGCAAACACATCATTTTACACGACAATGCGCTGGTGCATGCAGAGAAATCTGTGACCGCTCTGTTCGGTCGATGGGACTGGGAAGTACTGTACCACCCGCCATACTCCCCTCACGTAAGTCCTTGTAACTCTAATTTTATTCTGAAGATGAAGGAACCACTTCTTGGCATTCGCTTCAAAACTGTTTCTAAGAATCGACAGGCAGTAGATCGCTCCATTCGCATCATCAACAAAACAGGCTCTGATAACAGTATACTGCGCCTTCCACATCGCTGGCAACGGGTTCTACACAACGTTGGTGACTACTTTGAAGGACAGTAACAGGGACAAACATGTAACTCTTTTGTATCGGTTGTGAATGAATAGTTGCCGCTATTTAAGTTCCAACCCTCGTATATACAGCTAATAGTAATGGTGAAACACTGTGTATCTGATAACTGTTACTATAATTACTGTTACTATAATTACACAGAAGCGTAACTGAGGTGGTTTTTGGAGCCGTTGATGGTCTGATCCCAAACCGAAACAATCTTCTGTAGTAAAATGTACCGTTGCAGTCGTGTATTGCGTAATGCAATTCGGATCATTCATTAAAACCGTACGACATCATCTCCATATGATATTTCTAACAAAATTTTTCTTATTGTGCCTATACAGAACAGTAGGAAAAATACTGAATTAAAGCTACAGGTGATTTGGATGTGTGTAGGACAGACTCAGATAACAGCTCTAACGAGGCCAAGTAAGGACCTTATATTTCCATAAAAAATATGTTAAATTTCACTGTTGATCTTCATGAGCAATGTTCTGAATCCGATCATCTTAGACCACGTGAGGAAAACATTACTCATGAACGGTTTGGGTTCATAGAAATAAGGTAACATCAAGTCACTAGGCTAGCTCAATAAATCTGCTCGCATAGGAACATTAGCCATAGTATAGAAGCTTATTCTTAGATATCGAAAGGCCCCTGACCGTGTGCGGCATGGAGTTCACATATGCAAGTGACACGAATATCATTGCCCGAGTCACATTATTAGGATAATTGTTTCATTTCTCAAAAAAGTAACCATCTACGTACATGTCCCAGCGTCAGAGTTCCGCAAGGCTCAGTTTTGGGTTCCGTACTATTGAAACCTTCCCGTATTCTCTATATCTCTTTTGTTACTCAACCTTCCCTTCTATAATAACCTATGAAACCTTCCCTTAGGATTTCTGTCTCTTGCTTAATAAAAACAAATGAAATCTTCTCTTTGAAATTAATTCTCTTTCTCAATAATAATAGGTGCAATCTTCGCTTAAAAATTTAAATGCTGCTTATTGAAAGTGATTTGCTGATTATTTCGACGAAACATAGAATGTGTCGTCGTCGTGGCCCTCAGTCGTTCCCTGCAATAACCCAAAACTGATCCTTACCTTTTTTACTGTTACTGGAGCGCCATCTGACTGCTACATCGAACTGTGACATGAATACACTTACTCTGTTTTACTATACTCTATTAGTCTACATCATAATAAGTGGCTGTATTTGTTACCAAAGCTGACGTTATTCTTTAATAGCAAAGCTGGCGTTATTCTTTAATTAATTTGACTTTTTCTCGAGAACAATACAATTTTGCAAAGTTTTACATAGATAGTTTTTGGGATGGATTATAATCAGTAACGCGATATTGCTGGCAAAAATTAATTATATTCTGAAGACGATTCTTCAAATATTTACTGTTGGTAGTGAAATGATTTTACAAACGTTCAAATGGGACTTACTTTTTACAGTAATCTTACAATTAGCATTGCGCAAACATACCTTCAGTAGTCTTGAGTTTCTCAAAAGAAAAAAAAATAATTCAATAATATTAGTTCCTATTATGATGATAGTTAGCTGATGTCTCTGTACATCCGTTTACAATCCCTTATAAATCATAGCTGGTGACAGGCACACCGCTCCTGTCAACCTCTCGCTTCAGACCTGCCACAGCCTGAGGGGCTATCTTATATGACGACAGCCCTGCAGCCGTTAATAAACAAGCAACAGGGCACGTGTTTAGCAGCTCTATTTTTATCTGAGGGGCACCACTTCAGATACGGTAGGTTTCAAACGTCTTCCACTTTTCAGCGACGTGACAGACTATGTTGCTTTAAGGTTTAAAGGCAGCCACGCCAACGTCTGACACACCTCAAACGAGAGACCGAAAACCGTCAACTTCGGAGGCCAAAAGCAGCGTGACCTACTACGATAGTTCCTATACGAGTATGACTGTCGAAGTACCAGAAGTTGAGATCAGACCATGGCGGCGCACAGCGACAGTGCACAGCTCTTCATTTACCAGTTTTATGTACATTGTGGTACTAACGATCGAAAAATGAAATCCGAGAAATTTCTTGCGGTGGAAGATACATTTCATCCAGTGTAAACCGCTCCACTTCATACGATTTTGGTAGTTCATGATCCAAAGGAAATGATAATTCAGTCGTTGCTTGACGATAAACGCCATGATGGTCGATGAATTCGGACACCAAGACAAGCCGCTACGAAGAAGTATCCAAACGAGCGCTCGCTCGCAAGCAGCTTAACAGCCGAGAAGCAAACAAGGCGTGCTCGCCTCACCGCTGTCGAAAACAGATTGCGCTTAGGCCGCTGATGTAGTGCACCTTTATTGACTATTTTCAATTTATTTATAATGACATTGCTGCCGTCTCCCTCATGGTGTCCTAATTTTTTCCATAGGTCGCTACAGTGCCACGTGATTGCTCTGATATTACGGTATTCTTTAATGATCATTTGCTGGAAATCTAACAGTGTTTTGTTCCTGTCGTGTTTTGGTTGTTGGTCATGTTCTATGAATTCATACTGCTTGCGTACTATTCTAGTTGAAGGAACCTGTGGACCTCTCGGTTCCCTTGTTTGTCCTCCTCCATTCCTTCACATTACGCTGGACTCCTTCGCAGATGCTCAGGTTCGGTGTTATGCCACTTTGTGAACGAGTAGCAACACAGTGGATTGCCTCTTTGCAAGGTCTAAAAAGGGACTGTAAGTTTATAAGTGTAAATCCAAATTCCACTCGATCTTAATGCCGATTCTGGGATCAGGGACATGTGACTTATTCACGTTGTGGCTTCATGGCTCCTAAACAACCTCCTTCACCTGAGACAGCATTTATTAACTGACGATTTATCAGTGGTGCATGCCTTTGAACAGGCTCAGGACTCTGCAAGGTCGTTTCACTTCGACAATCCGGATGTGGTTCAGATGATTCCTCAGCGCCGTACCGTTACCAAGGATCATTGGTCGGGTCATCAGCGCCAGCCACCTAGACTTTGCAAACACCTCAGGCCCGGGCCCACCTGGCTCGCCATCCGCATCCGTGGCACAGGGCTACGCCTCGGGGCTCGGACTCTGCTTCATCTGCCAGTGGTTCACCAGCACGACCTTGAGATACGTCGTGAAACAAGACTCGCCGCTTGTCGGTAATCTGTCGTCGCACGTTAAACCTTGTGTTCGGTGCTTCATTCATGACAACAACGCCTATAATGCATAAAGCTGAAGTGTACGAAAACTCCCAAAAATTGCGACACAGCGATTCTTCCACTGTTGTAGGCGATGCAGCGCTTTTAAGTGACTCACCTCCCAAGGCTTGGGCAACTTAGTCCTATACCGCCGATTTTGAAACTAAGGAGTGCCATGTTCAATTACTACATTCTAACACGATCTAATTGTGATACTGGTCAAGATGTTCGTTCTTTCGTACATCCAGCTCTGTGCTAGGTTGGAATTCCCGCCTTTACATTACACTGTGTCAAGTGTAAAAGTACGCACAATTTCTTGCTTGTGATTGAAACCACATTCACAATGTTTAGTGCTTATTTAACAGCGAAAATAGCTGGTGGATAGGCGTAATTTGAAGTTTAAACTTGCATTTATAAAAGCGATTTATTGTAATAAATTAGGGTTTACAATCATCAAAGACTGTGTCACCTCTAACAACGTTTTTCCTTATGGGTATAGCGTATAAGGTACTTTACACGGCATTTAAAGTGGATTCGCACTATTTAATATGTGTCCAGCATATGCAAAAAGATGTGCTATTGTGTACCGTGTTTGTATAACGTAACATGCATCTGTGAGCAACATGTATGTGGACATGGCCTTTTAGACAAGGTGCTTTATTTTTTAATACTTTAGCGACGACAAACTTTTATAATGTTCTGAGTTTTATCCACCTGACACCTTGTGCGTGAGATTCAGCGTAAAATGAACATGTTTTACTATAGAAAGATGTTTAACACCCAAGATCACATCAAAAGTTGTTGAACCCGGTCGCCTGAACTAAATAAATATTTTATGAGGTATAGGCTTTTGAATAGTTGTTAACAATTATAGCAGATCGCCTTTAAATACTCTCAAAATCAGAAAATTCAATGTAATTACAATTATTTAAATTGTATAAATAACGAACAAGACATTTACATCGATATCGCATCAAAGAGCTTGGTTATACAGAAGGCACAGTGATGGTGATCATAATCGGACTACATCTAAGGAACCTGTTTCCTACTTAAGACTGATGCCGAACTACAAATGCTGGCCGCTCCCTTTCATCACGGTACGCCTACATAAGCCGTTATTATCTACACAAGTCCGCTCGCTCTTCCAATCGGTGTCTTTTTTATTTATTTATTTATTTATTTTTTAACCACAGGTAGCATCTCTGGCACTCCAAGAAAAGTCTGAATTTTACAGCTCATTTCAACACTGAAATGATCACATATGTTACTGCTCTCCCTAAGGGGTGCACATATAATTTGTTTTTTACGCGACAGTGGTACTTCATTGTAAGTACCTGCTCACCAAGCGCGAAATTTGCACTTTACTTATACCAGTTTTCTTTAAGTAGTTCTTTCTTTTCCTACGATATCTATTAGTCGTCTTTCTGCTGAGTGAAATCCTTTGGTTTGCGGTGTTCTCTTGTTATCGCGTTTCCTGAAATAATTACCCCAGTGAGATCCGCTATTTTGGTCAAGTTATCCAAATTATTTGCAGTATCGTTACACCAACATTTTCCTGTATTTGCTTCCCGCTATCAGTGTGGCTATGTTTTATATCTGACATTTTTAAAATGAATTTGAATGATACCAGTAATCACATAGTTACATCTAAAATCTTTTGTGATACTTTCCTGATACGTGTTTTACTCTTAGTCGATTAGTGTAAAGAATATTTCCAGTATAAATCTCATCTACGATGTACATTTGCAGATTGAAGCGAGGTACACATGAAAATTTGCACCAAGGCCACTATTCGAACCCGGGTCTCCTGCTCAGTAGGCAGGTGTGTAACCACTTCGCCACCCTGGCTTAGTGGCTTTGCATAACTGCACTGACTACCCAGCAAGCATCCCTCCTCAATCCAAATCCACATTCTTGCCACAGCCCAACTGGTATTTCAGCTAAACTCGAATAGCATTGCAAAGGCTCTCCAACTGTATTGGAATAGCACACGGGGGAACGGGGGATCCCACCTGAAATCCAGGCATTGGTACTTCAATCAAATAGAACTACATGGATTTAGAGGCCTTTTCAAGTCCCAAACGAATCTGCCTAATGAGCAGGAAACCCGGGTTCGAGTCCCGGCCTTGTTAAAAATTTTCGTTTGTTGCTTCAGTCTGGATGTATACACCATAGATGTTTGAGAGTCTAGAATGTTTCTAGAACCATGTAGTTTCATTTGATATACCTCAGCTACTGAACAACGTCGGATGCATCTTTTTAGATTCTCTATAAAATATTTAGTTTGATTTGTGATGAGTCGGAAGTAATAGATCTTTATAACGAGAACATTGTTCTCAATGGAGAGAAGTCTTCCGAAGTAAGAGTGATTTTTGGTGTGCCGCAGGGGAGTGTCGTAGGACCGTTGCTATTCACAATATACATAAATGACCTTGTGGATGACATTGAAAGTTCACTGAGGCTTTTGCGGATGATGCTGTGGTATATCGAGAGGTTGTAATTACGGAAAATTGTACTGAAATGCAGGAGGATCTGCAGCGAATTGACGCATGGTGCCGGGAATGGCAATTGAATCTCAATGTAAACAAGTGTAATGTGCTGCGAATACATAGAAAGAAAGATCCCTTATCATTTAGCTACAATATAGCAGGTCACCAACTGGAAGCAGTTAATTCCATAAATTATCTGGGAGTACGCATTAGGAATGATTTAAAATGGAATGGTCATATGTAGTTGATCGTCGCTAAAGCAGATGCCAGACTGAGATTCATTGGAAGAATCCTAAGGAAATGCAATCCGAAAACAAAGGAAGTAGGTTACAGTACGCGTGTTCGCCCACTGCTTGAATACTGCTCAGTAGCGTGGGATCCGTACCAGATAGGGTTGATAGAAGAGAGAGAGAAGATCCAACGGAGAGCAGTGCGCTTCGTTACAGGATCATTTAGTAATCGCGAAAGCGTTACGGAGATGATAGATAAACTCCAGTGGAAGACTCTACAGGAGAGACGCTCAGTAGCTCGTTACGGGCTTTTGTTACAGTTTCGAGAACATACCTTCACCGAGGAGTCAGGCAGTATATTGCTCCCTCCTACGTATGTCCTGCGAAGAGACCATGAGGATAAAATCAGAGAGATTAGAGCCCACACAGAGGCATACCGACAATCCTTCTTTCCGGGAACAATACAAGCCTGGAATAGAAGGGTGAACCGATAGAGGTACTCAAAGTACCCTCCGCCACACACCGTCAGGTGGCTTGCGGAGTATGCATGTAGATGTAGATTGTTAACAGTAACCAGAAGAAGTAAGGTCAAATTCTTGCGATTTATTTTTATGTTTAATCTTATACCAAATAGGAACAGACATGTCTTTTTTTCTTCTTATTGTAATCTTGTAACGAGATTACACCAAGTTGCGCTGCTCTGAATGGCGCCTCGACCAATTTACTGACTAGCAGTGAACTCAGTGTGATTAACGTGATTGAAATTAACGGAATGGGACTTATTTCACTGAAAGATGATTGTTCTAAGATTCGAATACAGTCAGTCTGAGAGAAGTCAGTATTAAATATCTTACAATTGTAGTAATTCTGAAAATAGGAGAATCTTCAATCACAACAAAATAGGATGATCCACATTTAAATGAAAAGCATGAGTAAATGAAATACATGGATTCAACTTTAGTTTGAGCATTATTATTTATCGTATAACTGAAATAATACTCCATGACACTTTTATGAGCACATATGATCAAATCTTTGCTAATGCAAGTAATAAAATTTAAATTCGTAGTACTCGTGCGTTACGTCAGTTTATAATCAGAGCAGTTACTAATTTTGTAAATTTTAATGAATGGGGATTCTCGGTACAGAAACAAGATCAGACTTCATATCGAGACTTTGAACAAAGTGAACATAAAGCAACCCGTTGTTTCGGAATGCGATAAAGGCTGCTGAGAAATGGCATACATATGGATGGCATAGCGCTCTTTTGATATGGTTAAAAATGCAATCGTGACGCCAAGCTCAGCCAGTGAGGAGGTGCCAAACAAAACTCAAGGCATAATGCCACTTGGTTAACATCTTAGTTTACAATATCACCTTTTGAGTGAGTTCCAGTAGGCCAAAACGACAGGTCTTAACGAACTAAAGTCGTTATAATTTCACATTGAGATTATTAAAGGAATGTTTCTGTGACAGTGACGAGAGAGTGTGAAACACTAATATCGATATTACCAATAATGGTCTTATCTAACTTTTTTGTCTGTCTTGTATGTGCGCTCCTTACGGAGAGCAGTAACATATGTGATATTTCAGTGTTGAAATGAGCAGTAAAACTCAGGCTTCTCTTAGAGTGCCAGAGATGTTACCTGTGGCGAAAAAAAAAAAAGAAAAAAAGACCCTGATTGGAAGAGCGAGCAGACTTGTGAAGATAACTGCGGCTTATGTAGGCGTACCTTGATGAAAGGGAGCGGCCAGAGTTTGTAGTTCGACATTAGTCTTAAGTAGGAAACAGGTTCCTTAGATGTAATCCACCAGCACTGTGCCTGGCTGGAATTATCATGTCTAACAGTAAACACTGCCATATAAATGGATCCCTCAAGTACGTGTGGCTGCCCTTTCAACGCTGCTAGAAAGGAAGGCAGTAAACGAGTCTCTCTGGATGTTGCAGCTGATTCGTTTAAAGTGTTCTCTACGGGCATCCATACTTGCAGGCGGCTGCCTCATCTCCCGCAGGAGGGTCTGTAGCAACACTGTATGGAGACCAGGTGATTCTTGCTCACGTGGAGAGATCGGAATGAATGGCAAACACATATTAAGGCCAAAGAGTCAGAAATTAACCTGTAATTTAATTCAATCTGTTATCTGTGCCACGCAAGGAAATGAAGGAGAAAAGTGGGGAAACATAGAGGAATAGGGAGACTATGTGCGTTCTGAATGTCTCTGATGTAGGCTGTCTTAGACGCAGATCGGCGACGTCGCTCTTTCAGCGGCACCCACTGTGTTACCTCTATCTTAAACGTCCGCGTCGGGGCTGTCTGGTGTGCCCACTCTCAATCGGTCGGCGCAGTCGCCAGCTCCTCGCGACGACGCGATGGCTTTTTGCCTCTCTCTCCTACCTGCCAGCGGAGACAGTACCAACGGACGATGGCCGTCAGCAGGCGGAACTCCATGGAGCTGTAATGACATCCACTTTTCTGCCATCTGGCTGCGTGTCAAACGACAGCGGCCCGCCAGCCGACAGGAAACAACATTTGAAAAAGCAAAGTCGCCGAGAAAGCTTAATATACAGCGCCGTATCCCTTCTGATGACTGCCTCCATCGGATGTGTGCACCGGTTTATGACGCTCCTACTGACGACGCGACGTCTCTGGTCAGCATCCACCTACGGACATCGACCTTCACTTGCTGCGTCTGATACGGTCGCCCCCCGTTCTGTGTCTTACCTATCTGTGGGCGCACATTGATAGTGTTCCACTGAACAACCGCGTGAGACGTCTGTCTCCTTGGTGGACGACGTCGATGGTGAGGATGGACGTTTTGGTGGTGCACAGAGCGATGGACCCCTCTTGGTGGGGTCAGCTTCCTCCCATACCTTTCATGGGGACCTAACAAGGAGCACCCTGTGCTTCCTTCATGTGTGCATTGACAGACCTCCCTTAAATGGTAGCTTTTCAAATTTATTGCAATGCCACAGTCAATGACAATACCATTCATGCGTGCCGTAAACTGGCATTACTCCATGAAATGTTGTATGCTGCTGACATTGAAGTTTCCCTCCTTCAAGAGGTACGTGTTGAAAACTTCCCCATGGCTTTGTAGCACATGTATCCCACGCTTCCCCAGGTAGTAGGGTGCCGATCCTGTTATACGAAGGTTTCCTCGCTGATGCAGTTGCCTATCTCCCAACGTCGAAGGTATGGCTCTCACGTCTGGTGGTGTCAGGATCATCGACGGCTACGCGTCATATGGTTTGGGTAGCCGCCGTGAGCGTTCCCCTTTCTTCTCTCAGGACGTCACTTATGTCTCCCCGGGTCGGCCGCATGCCTTAGGCATTGGAGGCGAGTTAAGCTACTCCCAGACGCCCAAGGACCAACGCCGTGAGACTCCGCATGAGCAACGCCAGCGGCAATCGTCCAACATCTAAACTTTGTTGACTCTTGGGAGCATATTCATGGTGATCGTCCGAGGTCAACGTATTTCAGTAGCCACTCTTCCAATCGCCTCAATCGTGTTGATATCTCCCACGATACTGTAAGTGGGGTGCAGGCATCTGTTGCAGTCTGTGACCATGACGCATCAATCTGTGCTGCCATTATCTGCCGACAAAGGGTGTGGCGCGGCCAGGGGCCATGGAATCTGAGCACAATCCATCTTCCTTCACCTGACTGCCAGCAGCTCACTGAGGCCACGTGGACAGTCTGTCGTCAATGTCGTGATGCAAATCAGTCTACTCTGTCATGACGGGTCCTCTGCGCCAGGCCTGCCTGCTCCAAGGCCTTGATTGATTACGGAAGGGAGGAAGCAGCGTGGCGGCAAAGAGCCCAAGATGTCTACTTCAGCATTCTCTTGAAATGTACTATGATGCCGTATTCGCCAGAGCGTCAGGAGTTGGTGAATCATGCCAAAGCACGGCTCACTGCCCTCTCTCGACGTCACCTTCAAGGAGCTATGGTAAGGGTGGGTACACATGACGGGTTAGGCCAGGAGCGTCCGCCTGGTTACCACGTGATAGCGGAAAGGACTTTGTTTATTCCTCTTACGATTGCTGGAAGGCGGCGGTTACATATCTAACGCAACATAGGGTCTGCCCTCCATGCACACTATGTTATGCTGTACTTAGCACAACATGACCACTGTGCGAACATTACGACAGCCTCCCAACTCTCCTTTGGCTCCGTTCCTGTGGAAGCAAAAATGAATTTCATTGCCTACGTCGTGGAGGGCAAAGTCCATGATGTTATCCACGCAGATTCGACAAAAACGTCGCCCAGCCTTTACCACCTTCCACTAGAGATCCATCGAAAGCCAGTGTGGATGGAAATTTGTTGCCTGTCATGCAGATCCCATACGGTTTCCTCGACGGTCTCCTCATTGCCATCCACAAGTATCGGGATATATCACTGATGCTATTATCTCCCTCTGACGTTACTCAACGGCGACACGAAGATCTGCTGCAGCTGTTGGCTGCAAGGCTTAAACGTACGGCCCAGAACGTGGTTTCTCCTGATCAAATCTCTTTTGGAGGTGCCAATAACATCCGCACTGCTCTTTATCGCTGTCGAGACATAACCGCTCTTGCTCATGCTCCTCGTGTGCCTACGCCTGTAGCCATTCTTGACTTCAGCCAGGCATTACATCGGGTCGATCATGAGTACCTGGGAGGGGTGCTCCGCAGTATTGGATATCATGAAACCATCGTCGACGTCGTAATGCATTTCCTTCCCTAAGTGACGAACCATGATTCTACAATGACCGTATCACTCCTCCCATCAGCAATCTCTGTCAACGACTGTCTGGGATGTTTGTTGGTGGCTAGCATCACTGCTTATAACGACGATCTTGTCGTCGTTTTCGTAGTGGTGCTGAGGTCAGAGAGTCATTGGCATAGGTTTGCACCTACGGCGAAGCCTCAAAGTCCGCAAATCGAACGCTATGGCTGTAGGTGCGGAGTTCCTTGAGGACAGCGTTGCTTCATTACGTATAACTGCTACCATCCGATGTTTAGGATTCGATTTCACAAGTGATCTGTGGCGCACAACTGCCCTCAGCTGTCACCACCTAGTGTCCCTACTGAGCTGCTAGATATTCTACAGTGGAAGAAATATGTTAGTGCACATTTGGTATCACGTATCCCCCACGTGGCCGATACTCCCCATTCTGTCTTCCATGGCCCAACACATGCTAGCAGCATTGGATTCATACATCTGCCACTGATTGTTGTTCAAGATACAGTGCGAGAACCTCACCCTTTCGCGATGCAGGGGCGGTTTACGCCTGTACTATGTCTCTGACAGGATGATAATCCTTTTCGTCAGCTCTCACATGGTATTGTGGCGCCTTTGTTCCACTCACCTTACCAGCCTGTTCCTGGATACACTTGCACCACGCTCTCTCTCAGTTCCTACCCAGCTCTCCGATGACCCGCCGCCCTTCTTTTACTTCCGCCATTTTTTCCTCGAAATGAGCTATGTCCTTAATGCGATTTTGCCAACGCGCTTGATGTCCATGAAGACGAACTATGGCTTTCTCCAGCAGAAAAAGTCACCAAATGTGGTTGGCAAGAAGCATCCTTAGGACGACTGGCGTACTGTCTGGCGATCGGTGTTCTCTCTTTATCATGCCACTGATGTCCAGTCTTCAAAGTACCTTACAGTCAATCAGAAACAAGTATGGTGGTCATGAATTCACGGGATTCACCTTCCAGACACCCCAATGTGTGTCGCTTGTGGTGCTCTGAAGACAGATAGGCATCGCCTGGTATGCAAATCAACGATAGGTGTCTGGTTCTTGGTGCGACAGATGCTGGCCGTAATTATTCATACGATACCTTATCAGAAGCCTCCTCGCCTGCACCTCATTCCGGACTCAGGATACTTCCCACAAATGAAAACTAACTCTGTGAAGTTGGTTTGTAGACGAGCAGTTCACTACTTGTTTGCTGTCGACGAGAAGAATGTCCTCGATTTTTGGCAATTCCTTAATGAACGACTTTATGCAGATGTCCGCAATCCCAAATTTGTAACGTTTTTTTAACCCGCTCTGGGGTTGCGGCGTTACTGGTTACTGCAGTAGAGAACTGATCCACGCCTTTTCTACTATTAGTATCAGTTATCTGGACAAAGGATAGGCGTATTCTTCCTATATTGCCAAGTGATTTGTATTTTCGGTATTCCTGAATTTCCCGGAACATTTTTGTACTTCCTTCTGTCGCGACGTCTGCTTGCTGCTAAGCTCGATGGCATAAAAAAACATAAAATAAATAAAAATTTATCTCACTGATGTGCTTTGTACCTCTACTCCAGGTCCCCAACGATTTCCTTGATTCCTGGGAGAGGGAATGGTACATGGTTGCCATGCCTTGGGCTGTGACTTCTGACCACTTTGCCTCCACCACTCCATTTGGACGTCAGGAAGGTTCCTCTGAAAAAAAGGGGGTTTTACATGTAATCAAAACGCCCTGGGTTCGAACAGAACTTCACCACTGCTTAATTTTTGAATAAAAATTATCAGCAACGGTGGCCGAAACCGTCTGGCGTAAGAAGTCACCCTTGTTCTTCCAACGGCCATATCAAAGAGGATGGATGAACGGAAAGAGGTTCAGACCACTTTCTTACCTCAGCAATGATCAACGGCTTGAGGATACTGAAGATAATGGAAACGACTGTATGAAAGACTCACAATGTTTAGCCACAGGGCATGTCGCCTATGTGAGATACGGAAGTACGTACTAAGGAATGAAGAGATACGTTTGAAGTTCTCTGAGGATGTGGATACCGCGATAACGAATAGTCAGTAGGAAGGTAACTGCGAAGAAGACATGGGTAACAAAAGAAATTCTTCAGTTTATCAGCGACAGAAGGAAGTACAAAAATGTTCCGGGAAATTCAGGAATACCGAAAATACAAATCACTTGGCAATTAAATAAATAGGAAGCGCAGAGAAACTAAAGCTAAGTGACTGCATGAAAAATGTGAAAAATCGAAAAAGAAATGATTGTCAGAAAGACTGACTCAGCATACATAAAAGTCAGAACAGTCTTCGGTGAAATTGAAAGCAAGGGCGGTAACATTAAGAGTGCAGTGGTAATTCCACTGTTAAATACAAAGGAGAGAATGGGTAGGTGAAAAGAGAACATTGAAGACCTCTGTGAAGAGGAGGATTTCTCTGATGAGATAAAGGAAGAAGAAAAAGGAATCGACAGAGAAGAAATAATGAATCCAATATTAGAATCAGAAAGTAAAAGAATTTTGGACGACTTATGACCAGGTATGACAGAAGGAGTGGATAACATTCCGTCGGGATTTATAAAATCATGGCAAAAGTGGCAATAAAACGACTATTTATGTAGTTGAGTAGGATGTGTGTGAGACTGGCGATGTACCATCCGACTTTCGGTAAAATGTCATCCTAACAGTTCAGAAGATAGCAAGTCTGAGAATTATTGCACAATTAGCTTAACAGCTCATGCATCCAAATTGCTGACAAGAATAATTTACAGAAGAATGGAAATGAAAAGTGAGGATACATTACATTACGACCAATTTGGCTTTACGAAAGTTAAATGCACCAGAGAGACAGTTCTCACGTTGCGGCTGGTAATGAAAGCAAGGCAGGAGAACACTCAAGATACGCTCATAGCATTCGTTGACATGGAAAAAGCGATCGACAATCTAAAACGGTGCAAGGTGTCCAAAATTCTGAGAAAAATAGGGGTAATCCACACAGAAAAACGGGTAATACAATATGCGTAAGAACCAAGAGGCACGGAGTGGCCGTGCGGTTCTAGGCGCTACAGTCTGTAGCCGAGCGATTGCTATGGTCGCAGGTTCGAATCCTGCCGCGGGAATGGATGTGTGTGATGTCCTTAGGTTAGTTAGGTTTAATTAGTTCTAAGTTCTAGGCGACTGATGACCTCAGAAGTTAAGTCGCAGAGTGCTCAGAGCCATTTGAACCATTTTGAACCAAGAGGCAGATAATAATACTGGAAGACCAAGAACGAAGTGCTCGCATTAAAAATGTTGTATGCCAGGGATCAGTCTTTCGCTGCTATTGTTTAATCTATACATCCGAGAAGCAATAACTGAAATAAAAGAAAGGGTCAAGAATGGAAAAAATCAAGGTGAGACGATATCAATGATAACATTCGCCGATGACATGGCTGTCCTCAGTGAAAGTGAAGAAGCATTGCAGGACCAGTTTAATGAAATGAACCGTCTAAGAAACAAACAATACGGTTGAGGTAAATCGAAGAAGCATGAGCATAATGAAAAGTAGCAGATGTGAGAACAGCGAGGGACTTACCATCAGAATTGGTGATCACGAAGTAGATGAAGTTAAGGAATTCTGCTAACTAGGCAGCAAAATAACCCATGATGGACGGAGCAAGGAGGACATCAAACGCAGTATAGCACTGGAAAAAAGGGCATTCCGGGCCAAGAGAAGTTTACTAGCATCAAACGTAGGTCTTAATTTGAGGAAGAACTTTCTGAGTATCTATGTTTGGAGCACAGAATTGTACAGTAGCGAAACGGGGACTGTGGGGAAACCGGAACGGAAGAGAATAGAAGCATTTGAGATGTGGTACTGCAGACGAATGTTGAAACTTAGGTGGACTGATAAAGCAAAGAATGAGGAGTTCTCTGCAGAATCGTCGAGGGGAGGAATATATGGAAAACACTGACAAGAAGAAGGGTGAGGATGATACGACATTAGTTAAGACTTCAGGAAATAACTTTCATGGTACTAGAGCGAGCTGTAGAGGATAAAAACTGTAGAGGAAGAAAGAGATTGGACTACATTCA
This sequence comes from Schistocerca americana, assembly GCF_021461395.2. Classification (NCBI taxonomy): domain Eukaryota; kingdom Metazoa; phylum Arthropoda; class Insecta; order Orthoptera; family Acrididae; genus Schistocerca; species Schistocerca americana. Next base: position 497,628,373 of record NC_060121.1, read on the forward strand.
GGACGTAGACTGCCGTTTCCACTCTGAGAAAAAAACGTTGCACAATATCTATTTGCTGCAAAGTGCATAGACCTCGAATCAAAACCGTCTACGCCACTGTTGTGTCGTGGTTATCTGTCCAGTAGCATGCTATCTCAATACGCTTGTGCCAGCGTAGCGTTGTAGATAACTACACAAATAAATAATCCAAGTAGCGTAACTGTATATATTAGTACAATCAAACGGAGCATAGAGCTCTGGAATAAGAGAAAACAAATATCACTCTAGTAACTTACAATAACAAAATCCTCAACCTGACACGCAGTTCCTGTTAAAAGTCTGTATCTACCAAATTAAATTCTCATATGGCTTCGTAGAGGTGACTGCCACAGGTGGTAGCCCGCTAACTTCTTGGCGTGGGCCCCAGTTTTGGACTCCCGGGAACTCGTCATATTTGCTGTGGGCTGAGCGAAGACTCACAGTAGAGGCCCGGCGTTGCTGGGCTATATTATCACGCCCTTGAGTTCACTCTACCCGCATGATTGGCTGACACAATCCTTGGTAATAGGTTGCTTGCTCAATGGCTCTCACGTAACGTGGTGTACTCTGGTGGCTGATTGGAGTTCACGGGAGATGTGGCAATGTAGTTCTACCATTTGAGGTGCAGTCTTTAGTCAGCAGTCGCTGTCAGCCTTAAGCTGACACCACAGGATGTCGCCAGGCAATCGTCGGAGGATCAAACAATAGACGTTTCTGTAGCTATTTAGTCGTGCTGAAAGGTAACGTCTCCGAATGGGCAAAGTCTTACAGGTTTTTTAATAAAACAAACGTTGTTAACATACTACATCTCCTATTTTCATGTCTGCATATTTGTTGCCCTCTGTCGCTAGAGGGCTCAGAATTGTAGTGTGTAACATAGTGGTATGTAACATAATTATGTCGGTGAATGAGAAACAGCGTCGTGTAATTGAGTTTCCAAGACTTCATGCACACATGGAGCATCCTCTCCTTCAGCATGACAATGCCGCACCACACACGAGCGCTGCGACATCTGCAACAATCCGACACTTTCCGTACACTATTAACGATCATCCTCCACACAGTCCCGACTAGGTCCCACCAGATTTTCATCTGTTTCCAAACTTAATCAACACCTTCGAGGAATACACTTTGACAGTGACGAAGCGCTGATGGCAGAGGTGAGGTTGTGTCTCCGTCAACAGTCATGCGTCCAACAGTTACGATATCAAAAAACTGGTGCCTCGTTGGGAGAAATGCGTTCGTCTTCAGAGTGACTATGTTGAGCAGTAAATATGCAGAGATGAAGAACGAAGATGTAGAATTTTAATAACGTCTGTTTTATTTAATAAGCTTTGAGAGTTTTCACATAAAAAATTAGAAGCATTAGTTTTTATCACGCCCTATTATGATTTGTGTATAATGTATAGTTACGAATGCCGAGTGCAACGCGAACGCCATCAATAAACAGCAGGGAGTATTAATTGGCTGGCCCTCCTCATCAGTAGCTGTCATGCTATTTTTGTTCTTATGTCTTAAGCGTAAAGCAAAGTAAGAAGCGCATTCATCAGAAGTGATTGGTTTTTTTAGTATCTCTAGATGCTTTTAACATTATGAATAAACAACATTCTCTTTACTATTATACTCTTAAAAGTAGTTCTCCATAAGAATGTATTATTTTGTTGGTTGGTTGCTTTGGGAGAGGGGACCAAACAGCGATTCATCGGTCCCGTCGGATTAGGGAAGTATGGGGAAGGAAGGTGACCGTTCCCTTTCAAAGAACCATCCCGGCATTTGCCTGAAGCGACTTAAGGAAATTACGGAAAATCTAAATCAGGAAAGCCGGACGCGAGTTTGAACCGTGTCGCCTCTCTCGGTAATGCATTCATTTGGCATCACGTTTAGCACATGATAACACAAATGAGAAGACAACATAATACTGATTACGAAACTTGAACATACGAAACGATAGTTCATGAGCTGTAAATAATATGTAGCTTCAAATCAGAAAAGCTAACTGTCATAGGAAAGCCTGCTTAGTGACCGAAAAATAGGACCCAGAAAGTGGTGAACGAAATTAAGTAGGTGAATGAACGCAGTGCAAGTTCGATACCAGTTTCTGATAACATAAAATAAAAAGCAGTTTGGCTTATAATGTGGAACGAGGAACTTAAAAAGTTTATGTTAATGTCACGATTATGTCATTTATAAGTGAAACTACCAGTCAATCTATAAAAACCAAAGGAACAGAAAGTATCTTCTTACATCTGGTCGCAATAACTAAAAATATTCAACAATCTAGATCGCATAAAATATGTCTTTCCTTAAGAAAACCGGTTTCCACAGACTTTGCTGTCATCCTCAAGTCTTAAAAATCTTTTTGTTGCGGAACTTGTTCATTTTACGTAGGACTTCACGCCAAGTTGTCATATGGATGAAAATCAGAGCATTATAAAAGATCTGTCATAACTCAACTGATTTTTATCCGCATTACAACTTTGTGTGAGGTACAACGCAGAATCAACACTTCAGCAACAAATAGATTTTTAAGACTTGAAGATGACAGCAAAGTCTGTCGAAATCGGTTTTCTCCAATAAAAAAATATTTTGTGCGATATACGCTTTTGAATGCTTTTAGCAAGTAAAACAGATCACTCCTTCAGTATTCTCAAAACGAGAAAATTAAATACTTATTATGACTATAATATAATCGCCGACGATGCTTAGTTAACAAAAGCGAAAAGCACCTAGTGAATGAGATTTTCAATTTTCACACAGTTTAAGACAGAAAAACCAACTCTTGATACAGTTTCTTTGGTTTGTTTTCTTACATGGCCATCGCATTGGATCTCAGTTCTGGAAACGGCAATGAAAACATATCTGCGGTGCCGTTCGTAACACAAAACATCTCTATGTCACCACATGTATAATGTTACATTTTGAGCATTCGCAATGATCTATGCTCAAAATATTTTTTGTTACGGCCATCCATTACTTCCTTCTTACGTAAATGATACACGGTTTACTCAAATCCCCATCGGACCATCCTGATTTAGGCCTTCAATTCTTTCTTTACTTCGATTAAGGCAAATGATTGAAGGACCTCATTCGATTTCATTCCTCATGCTTCCAAATCGGAACTTCTTTCTCGCTTCAAATGACCACATCTTCCTTCCTTTCATTTCTTCCCAGCAAAGCAATAATCCTGCGAAAATTAAATATCTGCAGCTCATCAAACGTGCCAACAGTTGGGTGGACAATAGTTGTAAACCGTAAAAACGTCCCTCTTCAAGCCCCATTCGTCTTCTATAATGTGTCAAATAATTCATATCAAAACAATCCTACTCGAAACGAGAAAACCATTTCCTACGTGATTTCTTCGACGAACTTCCTCCCACACACGGCACAAGTGTTTCCTAGCAGCCTCCGCTGCCTGTAAGTCTCTAGTTAATGAAAAAAGATGCAAACGTCACAAATGTTCTCTTTTTTCTGTTTCACGATATATTTTCTAACGCTCAAAGAATAGTTTCGTAACCTTCAAAAGGGCAACATTTCTCAAGTGACCGAAAAAACAATTCTAGAACCTCAAATAAAAAAGGATGCATGATAAATACATGTCAAATGAGAGAGCTAGTTTTTTCGGATAAACTTTATCTTGGAACATTACACACCAAAATGTCACAGCGTTCAGGGATACGCAATTAAATGATACGAAACATAATTTAAAAGAATAAGGATAACTTTCTGCGCTGCGCAAGATTTATCACTAGTCCATACATACACATTACACTGCAGCAGCTCAAATAGAAAGCAACAGACACTGCAGAAATATCCGCATCCTAGCTTGTTGCCAGATCGTGAAGTTGGGCGTCATGTGATTTTATTTCAGTGATTACAAAATCAAGTCGAATGTAAGCATTTGTTAGCCGAGGCAGCTGGTAAACGGCGATGCGGGCGAACACGGAAATAAATGTTTTAAAGATGCTGTAACCAACTTCCAGGGACTCAGAATTCTCATCTAGAGTGAAGCATTCGACCGCAAACCGGCAAACTTTCTTACACCAGAATAGCAACTTTATGAATTAACAAATCGTCATGTAAAGTCAAAGGGCACTTATACCTGAGTGTATTTGGACCTGAAATGTTGAAAATATTGATGCTGGACTGATATTTGAACTCAGTTCTCCCATTTGTGTAGTATCTGATCTTTTTGTTACGATACATTTCCATTAGTTCGTTGTCTCTCCAAGACTGCAAGGCTCTCAAGTTTCCCACGAGAGGCATATGTCTCGCTTAGAACCCAGAGCCGGAACGAACACTTGACGGCCATCAGTGTCTAGAAAACAATAGGTGGCGCGATCGAATCTAAGTGAGCCAATTTTTTTCGTTTCGTCATTTCACTTTCAGCCATCTCATTGTTGGTGAAAAAAATTCGCTACCTAACATTTGACTGTAATTAGTTAACGATCCGATTAGATGCTCATTCGAATTCCCGCCCAACACAAACTGTCCATCGCGTTATTTCAAGTTTAAATGTGTGCCCACTTTGTTACTTGTGACGGAAATCATATTTAATATTTCTCGTGGACAGTTAACAGGGTCAATAATTAGTGGATAGGGGTTGAGTACCTCAGTCTAGGGAAAAAATTGTCGTTACGAAATTTGAAGTTTAACTTGCATTTTGAAAGGTTATACATTGTAATGAAATAAGGTTTACAAGTATCAGACGCTGTATCATCTCTAATAACATGTTTCATGATATTTACATTATCATGGTATTGGTTTGCTTCCGGTTTGACAATCATACAGAGCAAAGTTGTACAGCGGGTATCCTGTTGTAAAGATTTTGTATAGTCAAACGGCTTTACCGAAAAGAGAGTAAAAGATCTGCTTGACAGTTACATTGTGAGGGTACCATACAAATCAAGCGAAACGCAGTTCAGGTTGTTGGGACACTTTTGAGCATGATGGCTAGCAGATTACATAAGGTGTAAACGATTACTGTTTACAGTATGCCGCAGTGCTGTAGGTGAAGTCACGACGAACACTTTGATATAGGGCACAATGGTCTGTCAGGCTCAAATCTGATTACAAAGCCACCTAAAGTACAGCAGTTGTACGCCTCGCAATATTTTGCCAGAAATCGTCCTTGAACATTAAATAGCCTTTGTTCTTGCACTTACAAAATGTAAAACTGGCGTTTGCGTGAATTTTACCTCATGATATTGTGAATCTCAACATCATAAAATTAACAATTATATTGGTTTATTTGTCTGATCTCCTTACTACTGTGCTTATAAGAATTTAGATCGAATGTAAACGTATTTACTTTTTGCTTTAACTTTTATAAAAGCATTCTTTTATCACCCTAACAGTAAACTTTAAATTTATATTGAAATAGAGTAACTTTTTAGTGTAAGAGAGCGAGAGGATATTTAAAATCTCAAACGGCCTGCATGCGGTGCAACTTGGTGGCTTTCTTAAGCCAATTTGGGGTTGTTTCCTGACTTGATGGACCGCAAGTGTCAGATATCGAGTTGCTTGTGTCGATTTCCCATACATCAATGTAGTATGTCGTAAGCAGCTACCGTTTACATCCTCTATAGGTAGATGCTGGTTTATCATTACACTCGTCTTTGTGTAGAGCATTTACTTTGTCATTTAGTGTGAAGCTAAGCCGTGTAGTATTCTTAAATCTGACCTTCAATGTATACCTCCATGAATATTGCCAAAGAGCGCTGGGTGAAAGTTCACTTGCCGCATCGTTCACTTGTTGGCTCGAACTAAAACACTGTTGTTAGATTCAGCCTTCATTGTGAGTCTTCACTTTCAGAAGCTCCGATAAACAGGAATTACGAAGTGAACTCGGTGTTTCAGCTGCGCGATGATAGCGATATTTACTCCACTCGCAGATAGAGCGTAAGTTTGCGAAGAGTGCTGTTGCGAGACGACGTGAAAGGTAAACGCCGAGGACGGCCGCAATAAATATATACGCCGACAGCTGCGAACATGCCAGTAAAGTGACTGTTATCTACAGTTAGTTGTGCGACTCATACCGCCCCTTTGAGTGACGAGGATAGTGTACTGGGTGGTTGGTGAGGGGAGGGAGGATTTGGTTGACCGCTGAGGTGGGTTGGATGGGCAGGGGGGGGGCCTTGTAGAGAAAGATGAGGAAGGAAGAAAGAGCTCGCGCGCACCCATTGTCCCTTCACGCGCTCCTCCGTGCAGTTCCCACAAATTATCGCCTCGACGACGGGTCCCGGATGAAAGGGTGTGCGCAATTTAATGACGAAGAGCGGCCGGTCGAGGTCGCCGCTTCGGAGTCACGAACGGTGGCCTCCGGTGTTGCCCAAGCGGGCGCAGCGGCGGGCAATCTGGTTCTGGCGGCGCATCACATCGCATCGCCTCGTCCGCGGCCTTGGCGCGCCGTATTTAATTTACGGGGCTCGCCAGCTGATGGCACCGATGCCAGCGCCGGGCGCCGAGCGCCGACAGCGCGCCCGGTAATTGACGGAGGCCTGACTGCGTCCGCAGCGGAAATATCATGAGAAAGCGCCGCGGGCGGTCGGCGCCGGCCGCGCTAACAATCGTTGCCTAATGCCGCGGTTGCTTTATTCCAATGATACATAATGGGACAGCTGGGAGGCCATGGGAGCGGAATTTCAGATTTGTGGGTCCCGGCGCTGACCGCTTCTTCGCGTTTCGGTTCCTCCGTAGCGCCGACCCGCTTCGCCTGAGGGTGTAGGATGAACCACGAGTGATGTTGAGAGCGGTCGGGGAACACGGGTAGCCGCTCCCGTAGCACGCCTCGTTTACCTGTTCCCTCTCGCTGTCCTAAACGGTAGACCGTCCCCGCGGACGATAACCAAGTAACTCGTGTGAAGCGGCACTCGGTTCATAAATAGCCGATCCCGATCCTCGTGTACAAACAACCACCTTTTTTAATTCTTGTTCTCTGTTCGTGTTTCCTGATAATGGGTCGTAAGGTGCACACAGTAGTAGATATAGATTCGAATCACAATTTGCTAATGACTAATTGTATGCTGAAGATTAAAACTATGGTCCCCAAGAATCATTTTGGGAAGTTGTATGCTGAAGATTTGAGGCATGATGAGATGACCTCAAAGTTCTCTGAAGCTGTAGATACTGCGATAATAAATACCAAAGGGAGTAGTTCAGTTGAAGAGGGGTGGACATTTCTAACAAGAGCAATCACAGAAGTTGGACAAACGAAGGTGCTATGTAGGTAACTACGAAGAACTCTTGGATAAAAGATGAGATACTGCAACTGATCAACGAAAGAAGGACATATTAAATGTTCGGGAAAAGGCAGGAATTAAGAAATACAAGTTAGTTAGGAATGAAATAAAAAGAAAATGCAGGAAAACAGAGGTGAAATGGCTCCACGAAAAATGTGAACATATCGAAAAAGAAATGATTGTCGGAAGGACTGATTTAGCACATACTGTATAAAAGTCAAAAACATAGATGAAATGACAATCAAGGGAATCAGCATAAACAGTGCAAGAGGAAATCCGCTGTCAGATGCGGAGGAGAGAGCAAACAAGTGGAAAGATTACACTGATGGTCTAGTACACAGAGGTTCCAATATTAGAGTTTAGCAAAGCTCTGTATGGTTTGCCATCAAATCAGGCAGAAGAGACAAATAATATTCGCTCGGAATTTCTAATAACACTGGGGACACAGATGAGTGGCAGCCACACGACTATTAAGGTTAGTGTGTAGACCCTTATGAGTCTGGAGATATACTATCAGGCTTTTGGAAGTCATCATACACACACTAACGGAGATGTAAGCAGCGGATAAATGTGAAAACTATCAAAATGAGCTCAAAGGCCCATACATCCAATACGCTGACATGAATACTAAACATAAGGATAGAAAGAGAACTGATGAACTGCTACATGACTATCAGTTTGACTTTAGAAACTTGCAGCTTGTGATAGGCAAACATTCATTAATTGATAGGCTAAAGAAAGAAAGGCATTAGTGAGGCAGCTTGATAATGGAAGGAATACATTGCAAATCACGTGCGTATTTAGGACTTCTTGACCTAGAAAAAATGTTCGAGAACGTAAAATGGAGCAAGATGTTCAAATTCTGAGAAAAAAAGTAGTAACCTATAGAGGAAGGCGGACAATATTCAATACGTACTGCAACAAAGAGGGAACAATAAGAATGGAAGACCATGAAAGTAATACTAGCATTAAAAATCGTGTAAGACAGGGCTGCAGTCTTTCTTATTTACTGTTCAGTCTGTAGCGTTCAAAAGAGTGATACGAAAGTGGGATTTAAATTCATGTTGAAAAGATATTAATGGTAAGATTCCATGATGACGTTGCTGTCGTGAGCGAAAGTGTAAAAGAATTACAGGATCTGTTGAATATAACGAACACTTTAATGAGTACATAATGTGGTCTGCGTGAAAATCGAAGAAATGTGTGTGATCGATGTAATGAGAGGCAGCATCAAAATAGTGAAACAGGAAATAGACGAAATTAAGTAACAAAATAACATAAGTCGGACTAAGTAAAGGTGACATAGAAAGCAGACCAGCACAGGCAAAGCTAGCATTCCAGGCCAAATCACATCTACCGCTATTAGATATATGCCTCAAGTTGAGGAAGAAATTCCGGAGAATGTGCTTTTGGAACACTACATTGGCAGTAAACCGCAGACTGTGTGAAAAATAAAAAAAATCAAAGAACTGAACATAAATTGGAATATAACCAAAAATATTTTAGGACATATGGTACAGATGGTACTCTGAGCAGAGGGACTGGTGCTGGAAAGGAATTCATGATCGCAGGTTGAAAATTACGAGAAGACTGAAGATGCAATTACCTGTCAGAGTTAATAATATAAGGATCATCAGCTTTTAAAATGTGACATATTCACAATCATTTTAATAACAAAAAAAGTCAAATATAGTTATTATGAAAGTAACTGTGAAGAAATAGTGGATAACACAAAGAAGTAGTTCATTTGATGGACGAAAAAAGGAAATAGAAAAATGTTCAGGAAATATAGGATTACAGCGATATAAATCTCTTAGGAATGAAATAAATAGATAGTGCAGGAAAGTCATGGGGAAATGGCTGCGGGAAAAATGAGAAAAAATAGAAGAATAAATGATCGTCGGAAGGACCGACTCAGCATGCAGAAAAGTCCAAACAACCCTCTGTGAAATTAGAAGCAAGTGCGGTAACATAAGGAGTACAATGGGAATAACATTTTTAAGCCCAGTGAAGAGAGAGTGTGGATGGAAAGAGTGCATCCAAGGCCTCCACAGCGGGAAGGAATTGACAGATTACGTTGTAGAAATGGTATTGGAGTCAATGTGGAAGAGATAATGGATCCCTTATAAGAAACAGAATTTGAAAGACTTCTGGAAGTTTCTTCTGCATTGACTTCTCCGATCATTATAGAAAGCAATTAGAAGTGCACCGCTACGGTCGCAGGTTCGAATCCTGCCTCGGGCATGGATGTTGGTGATGTCCTTCGGTTAGTTGGGTTTAACTAGTTCTAAGTTCTAGGGGACTAATGACCTCAGCAGTTGAGTCCCATAGTGCTCAGAGCCATTTGAACCAATTAGAAGTGCTACAATGCATCACGAATTTCGATTAATTATCATTGATTTTAGATTTTGAAACAGTTAACTTCTAGTTTTGCATGGTAGGTGCACTTCCGCTTCAAAGCAAATGACATCCCTTTTAATTACATGACACTCGATCGTAGTTATGATAGTAAGAAATGATCACACTATGGTTGATGAAGTGGCCACGTCAGTAACACTGAAGCTAGTGACAGTTAAACAAAGTTACTATAATGTTGACTTTAGATCAATCTGCGACACTGGTAAGTCTTGTATAAATCTACATTGCTATACGGCACAGCTTTACTCTGTGATGAGTGGCAGATGATGAGGCGTAATGCATTTCAGGGCTTTAAAAACTGACAATATACTCTTCGTCCAGTAACAAGCAAACTTTTTTAGCTTTGGCCACATAGTATTCTTCTTCCAAGATTCCATTTGCCACATCCTCTCTAGCACAGTACTTACTGTAACCCAAATACGTGCTCGCTCATCCATGCTAGTCCGATTCACAATTGCAACTCTCTGCTCTGTCTGTATCTGCCCGTACTCGTGCCTCAACGATGGTAGTACCATACTCTTAAAAAGCTCTTTGGGTTTGGCACAACACAAAGTCCTCGACAGGGTCAGTGTTTCTACTACAGAATTATACAATATTCCTTTTTATTTAGAAATATGCAACATACTTATTCAGTCAACGATTATTGCTCACAAATAATGAAATACATGTGTATTTATACTCATATAATCTGTAAAATAAATGAAGTGAAAATCATAAGGCACTGTGCTGTAGTGTTACAAGCACTGTATGAAGTGAATCATGGACAGTGGGAAAACTGGAACAGAAGAGAATTGAAGGATTTAAAATATGGTGCTACAGAAGAATGTTGAAAATTAGGTGGACTGATAAGGCAAGGAATGAGGAGGTTCTTCGCAGAAGCGCCGAGGAAAGGAACTTACAGAAAACGCCAACAAGAAGGAGGGATAGGATGATAGGACACTTGTTACTAAATCAGGGAATGTCTTCCATGGTATTGGAGGGAGCTGTAGAGGGTACAGACGGAGTGGAATACATACACTGAGGATGCGGGTTGCAAGTGCTACTCTTAGATGAAGATGTTGGCACAAGACAGGAATTCGTGGCGGGCTGCCTCAAAACATTCAGAAGACCGATGACTAAAAAGAAATGCATATATTCTCTGAGATGTGGTGAATTCTTTCGTCACCTTAAAATTTGGTTCTTGTGACCTATCCCAATAATGACCATCTTACTTATACCAAAAATGAGAATTTTAACGTATTTTCCTTCCTCGTCAGCTCCCCTCCAAGTCGCATGGACACCTCACTCCTTCATAAATTTCTTAATGGTTAGAACATGTCGCGTTTTCACAATTTCACTTATACTTATAAAAGCAAAGTTGTTTCATGATGCTTAACAAAGTTGTAGCTTTACTTTGGTGAAAACTTAAAACTAAGTATAAAACGAAAACGCTCAAAATTAATCATCAGACAGGTAGGAAAGCTTTTAGATTTGTAGTCACCACGACACTGTCCAGGATGGGTTACCTAAGAACGACATTGAGCCTGCCGCTCTGGGTTGCCACTAACCTTTCTACTACTCGCCATCCAAGGATGAGATCCTCAGCAATGCCTTGAGCCTCTCTTCAGATGATGTGTCCCACAACGAAGTTAGGCTGTATTTTTCTTGTACTCTACTGGGCAGCGTTTGCTGTCCTACGTTTCTACTCCAGCATTACCGTCTAGTATTACTGTCTGTTGCACAATTGTTTCGTCACTCTGCCGTGACAATTATCAGTCACATTTAACTGTAATGCTATTTATTATTTTATTATTCTACTTCTGTCAGACTTCTAGAATTGTGTATTGATGTTCATATTATGCCCTGTGTAATATAATGTTCAGTATTGCGTCATGCCTAAATTATAGGGTTCACCTACGCTGTTATTCGTCTTGTGTTAGCACTTCGCATTTAGTCCTTTTTCTGTATGTGTCAGTCTTCGCCTGTGCCGCTGTCGTCTAATCTGCTACTATTGGTGCCGCAGTCCGCCTCGTCAACATTGTCTGTGGAGTGATTCATCGCCTGTGCTCGTTGCCACCGGTACACTAGACGCTGCAAATAGATAACGTTATAGACCAGGGTTAATCGACCCAACTACTAACACCCACTTCTGTCTAAGCCTTAGCGTTCTTCTGTATTATCACGTTTAAATAGTTTCTGTTCTCTTCTTCTCTGAACTTTTTGATTACTAATGAAGTAAAAATATCAAGTTAGAGTGTAAAAACAATTACTTATGAAATACTTTGTCAAAATTTTATGAAACCCCAACGAAAATATTTCTAAAATCCCTAGTGCATACCTCCCACTATGAAAGCTGGAACGTCCACTAGTGGGTGCTGGAAGCTGGGTTGACTGCCACTGCTCTGGATATTATGTCTGATCAATCGTTCAGATTGGTTCGCAAGACATGGTCTCTAAGTGATTGTGTTATGTCGCCGTGTGTGTGATAAACAAAGACATGTAGCTCAAATGGTTCAAATGGCTCTGAGCACTATGGGACTTAACATCTATGGTCATCAGTCCCCTAGAACTTAGAACTACTTAAACCTAACTAACCTAAGGACATCACACAACACCCAGCCATCACGAGGCAGAGAAAATCCCTGACCCCGCCGGGAAACGAACCCGGGAACCCGGGCGTGGGAAGCGAGAACGCTACCGCAAAGACATGTAGCCTTTACGTCCCGTCGATGGTGAGGCCATTAGAGATCCTCATGTACATGCAAGGCGTTTTCGTAAGATTGTGCAAAAATATAACACGACATAGAGAATGCTCCACTGAAAAATTTGAGGTGGAGAACCTCGGGTCAGAGAGTCATGTTTAAGGAGATATAGAAGTAAACTTGTCTACCGGTTTCCCTAGCATTACAGTTTTCCAGATTATTTACATCTAACATCCGTACAAGTTCACACGTACTATGCTGATTATTTACATGTACACTTTTTCTTTCCTGCAAGGAAACAAGGAGGACAAGCCTGATTACTAGGAAGGCATGACGCAGGTTTTGTTTGCCTTAATTGTCCACAAGGTGGCCCTGTTGTATCGTATTTCCATTGTCTCAGAAAGTGGTATGAATCAACGACAGACCCATTCATTACTCAATTCTATTCCGAGATGTACAGTACCATGCGATGGAGCAGTACCGGTACAGTTTCGTAGAACTCACTGACATCCACCTCGTGTATGAGGAAGCACGTTGCAATGCTCTAGAAAGGCTGTTCGGAGAACCATTTCCCAACAGGCATCAATCGTCACGACTGGTGTTTATTCCTCTCGATCGACGAATGCGGGAGACTGATTCATTGGAAAGAAGAAACAAGAGACCTGGCAACATGAGGACCACCCGTACACCCGATTTTGAAGAGGAGGCGGTGGAACGTGTTCCAACGGACCCTACAACAAGTACTTCAAAATGGTTCAAATGGCTCTGAGCACTATGGGACTTAACAGTTGAGGTCATCAGTCCCCTAGAACTTAGAACTACTTAAACCTAACCAACCTAAGGACATCACACACATCCATGCCCGAGGCAGGATTCGAACCTGCAACCGTAGCGGTCGCGCGCTTTCAGACTGAAGCGCCTAGAGCCGCTCGGCCACATCGGCCGGCTACAACAAGTACTCGTCGTATTGCACACGAAATGGGCGCTGCACATATTAGCCTTTGGCGAGTAGTCCACGAATAACAGTTAGACCCTATCACCCACAACGAGTCCATGCAGTGCTTGTGGCTGCCTTTGCACCAAGGGTCGTTTCAGTAGTTGCTCCAACAGTGGATTTGTCGACCAGATATTCTCCAGATAGTGCTGTTCACTGACGAGGTCTCATTTGATTGTGATGGTATTTCGAACAGCAGGAATAGCCATGCGTGGGGTGAGGAAAACACTCACGCTGTAGCAGAGTCACACCATCAACTACGTTTTGCTGCGAATACCTGGGCACGCTTTGTAGACGACAACCTCACTGGGCCGTATCTTCTACGTCGCTGTCTGAATGGCCAACTGTACTTGAGCTTCGTGCAAAGAGTTCTACCTGAGTTGTTGTAGAACGTACCCTTGGCTGTTCATACCCTCTTCTAAGCCACCTCACTTTCTTGGAAATAGATAGCTTCCAAGCCAACGCAGTCACTTTTTCCTCTCCCAATCACAACCCAGTATTTTACTGGCCATAAAGGAATTATCCTATCAGTATGTACCCCAAAGCCATCGTCTCATCATTCACACAAACCTGACACCGATTCATCAGCATAAAACACACACACAAACACACACACACACACACACACACACACACACACACACACACACTCACACAGGCAATTTTGGCAGCATTACTTGTACCACTGGTGTAACTTAGGGGTTAAGACGCACACAGCTCTGGACCCTGAAAGTAATTCGTAATGTTATTTCCAAATCTACAAAATGGCTGCGTTATGAGTTAAAATACATAAAGACAGTGACGTAATTGATGTAACCTTAGAAGGAAGGCAATACTTGACGTCTAAATATGACTCTCAGCTTAAGTATCACAAAGTTATTTCCATCTACACAAAATTCTTGTGTTATATATATGAAAAAGTACAGATAGATATCAACACTGCTGGTGAAACATTCAAGATAATATGCACTTGACACCCAATAGCCGGCCGGTGTGGCCGTGCGGTTCTAGGCGCTTCAGTATGGAACCGCGTGACCGCTACGGTCGCAGGTTCGAGTCCTGCCTCGGGCATGGATGTGTGTGATGTCCTTAGGTTAGTTAGGTTTAATTAGTTCTAAGTTCTAGGCGACTGATGACCTCAGAAGTTAAGTCGCATAGTGCTCAGAGCCATTTGAACCATTTTTGACACCCAATACAAGACTGTAGACTCTCAAATTAAGTATCGCAATACTACTTCCTCCTCTGCGGACTACCAAGAACGATTAAAAAAAGGATGATCTGTATCGTTAAACATGGAAATTTTTGGTGTAGTGAAGGGTGGTAAATTTTCGTTCCTAAGGAAAAGGCTTAGTAAACATGTGTTTACGTTCACATGGAGTATTTCAGACGACTGGCAGAATGTTTGCAAGTGTAATGTGCCCAATTGCGCATTCATAGCGTGGGAAGTAGGCTGTGAACATTAATAACTGCCGATTCCCGTTAGTCTTGTATGTAATAAGACAACATATAACATTTCACGCCGTTTTCGTTCATAACAAATAAACAAAACAAAAAAAAAGAAACACCTTCCGAACAGGACTTGAAGGCCCAACGGTACCAACCGGCCACCATGTCATCCACAGCCCTTAGGCGCCACCGCATGCTGATACTAGGGGCAAGTGATCACCACATCCGTTACATCGTTCTCTCAGCCGTTGTCAGTTTTCGTGACAAATGACACTACTTCTCATTCAAGTAGTTCCTCAATTAAAGAGAAACACCATCCTAACAGGCCTTGAAGGAACAATGGCACCAACCGGCAGTCATGTTACCCACAGCCCTTAGGCGTCACCGCATGCGGATACGATCGGCAAGTGATCACCACATCGTTCTCTCGGCCGTTGTCAGTTTTAGTGACAAATACCCCTACTTCCCATTCAAGTAGTCCCTCCTTTGGCCTCACAAGGGCTGAGTGCTCCCCTCTTGCTAACAGCACTCAGCAGACACGTACAGTGACACATCTAAGTACTAGCCAAACCCGACAGGACTTAACTCCTGTGATCTGACGGGAAGCGGTGTTACCACTGCGGCAAGGCCGTTGGCGTTTTCGTTCGAAACCAGTCACGTTAATACCATTCCTTCTCTCCTGTACTTAATAAACTGTATTATCACGTTCTCTACAACATCCTTTTGTTACTCATCCTCAGTCCTTTCTGTCTTGCTCATTATTTGCAATCTTAAAGTTAAGGTACAGCGGATTCACTTGACTGTGTACGTATCTCTGTATTTTTTGGGTGTTCTATCCGATTAAGCCTGAATCACTGCCTATATCATCTATGTGTAATTTATAAGCTTTCATGATCACTCGTATTTTAACATATAATTGAGCGTACGTTCTCATGACTATCTTTCCTTAATCGTTACCTTGTGCCCCTTGATCTGTAATCTACAAGACACATTTCTACTACACTACTGGCCATGAAAACTGCTACGCCACGAGGATGACGTGCTACAGACGCGAAATTTAACCGACAGGAAGATGATGCGATGATATGCAAATGATTAGCGTTTCAGAGCATTCACACAAGGTTGGCGCCGGTGGCGACACCTACAACGTGCTGACATGAGGAAAGTTTCCAACCGATTCCTCATACACAAATACCAGTTGACCGGAGTTGCCTGGTGAAATGTTGTTGTGATGCCCCGTTGTAAGGAGGAGAAATGCGTACCTTCACGTTTCCGACTTTCATAAAGGTCGGATTGTAGCCTATCGCGATTGTGGTTTATCGTATCGCGACATGACTGCTCGCGTTGGTCGAGATCCAATGACTGTTAGCAGAATATCGAATCGGTGGGTTCAGGAGGGTAATACGGAACGCCGTGCTGGATCCCAAAGGCCTCGTATCACTAGCAGTCGAGATGGAAATGGAAATGTCGTGTGGCTAGGGCCTACCGTCGGGTAGACCGTTCGCCTGGTGCAGGTCTTTCGATTTGACGCCTCTTCGGCGACCTGCGCGTCGATGGGGATGAAATGATGATGATTAGGACAACACAACACCCAGTCCCTGAGCGGAGAAAATTTCCGACCCAGCCGGGAATCGAACCCGGGCCCTTAGGATTGACAGTCTGTCACGCTGACCACTCAGCTACCAGGGCGGACAGCAGTCGAGATGACAGGCATCTTATCCGCATGGCTGTAACGGATCGTGCAGCCACGTCTCGATCCCTGAATCAACAGATGGGGACGTTTGCAAGACAACGACCATCTGCACGAACAGTTCGACGACGTTTGCAGCAGCATGGACTATCAGCTTGGAGACCATGGCTGCGGTTGTCCTTGACGCTGCATCACAGACAGGAACGCCTGCGATGGTGTACTCAACGACGAACCTGGGTGCACGAATGGCAAAACGTCATTTTTTCGGATGAATCCAGGTTCTCTTTACAGCATCATGATGGTCGCTTCCGTGTTTGGCGACATCGCGCTGAACGCACATTGGAAGCGTGATTTCGTCATCGCCATACCATCACCCGGCGTGATGGTATGGGGTGCCATTGGTTACACGTCCCGGTCACCTCTTGTTCGCATCGACGGCACTTTGAACAGTGGACGTTACATTTCGGTGTGTTACGACCCGTGACTCTACCATTCATTCGATCCCTGCAAAACCCTACATTTCAGCAGGATAATGCACGACCGCATGTTGCAGGTACGGGCCTT
Source organism: Schistocerca americana (assembly GCF_021461395.2). Lineage (NCBI taxonomy): Eukaryota > Metazoa > Arthropoda > Insecta > Orthoptera > Acrididae > Schistocerca > Schistocerca americana. The sequence goes on from NC_060121.1 coordinate 497,645,422, forward strand.
TCTGGATACAGAAAATGTTCGACTGCTGCCCTGGCCAGCACGTTCTCCAGATCTCTCACCAACTGAAAACGTCTGGTCAATGTCAGCCGAGCAACTGGCTCGTCACAATACGCCAGTCACTACTCTTGATGAACTATGGTATCATGTTGAAGCTGCATGGGCAGCTGTACCTGTACACGCCATCCAAGCTCTGTTTGACTCAATGCCAAAGCGTATCAAGGCCTTTACTATGGCCAGAGGTGATTGTTCTGGGTACTGATTTCTCAGGATCTATGCACCCAAATTGAGTGAAAATGTAATCACACGTCAGTTCTTGTATAATATATTTGTCCAACGAATACCCGTTTATCATCTGCATTTCTTCTTGGTATAGCAATTTTAATGGCCAGTAGAGTAAAATTGAAGTCAGTACCAAGAGGCTTTTCATTATGAAACAATAAAAAAGAACAATAAACTCCGCTGTTTCAATTTATAGCTTCTCATGGTTCGCAAATTAAAGCTCCTATACATTGCCATCGCAGTATTTTCGTGTACCGTTTAACGTCAACCCAAGTAATTTTCATATTTGTTTGGACGGTATTTTTCTCTATAATTTCTGCGTGTTACCAGAAGGCAATCACGATCCCCAAGTATGATCCTTCGTCTAATGTTTTCATATTACTAGATGGTTAAGTTGGAGGGTACATTTAAATTTAGTTAACCGATGTTGTAGCACTGAAGAAAGTTCAGTGTGATCGTAAGATGGAAACCTTTACGTACAGAAGTAGTTACAGTAAACATTAACGGTTTGATTTTTCATTCTAGAATAGTGTATTAAAGCATCGAGAAATTTCGTCTGAAAATTTTCCGTTTTTACAATCATATCATTCTGAACAACTGCTTTAATAAAAGAAGAACTTTTTTCATGATAAACGACTATGTTGTTATGAATAAGGAAAAAATGGAATTATCAGTGCGAAGGTCGACCATATCAGAGAACCCTTTTCTAGTAGGAAATGTGAAAAATTATTATTAAGAAGCAACCATAGGCAGTGATCATTCCTATGTTCACCAGTGTTTGGAGATGTAATTAATCATCTGCTTCCTTCATCCAAGAAGTTCGGAAGATGTCCCTCAATGTTTAAGCTTGCAACAACAATAAAGTTTTCTTCAGATATCTATAAAGTTATATTTATCGTAGAAATGGAACACTGCGAAGCTTTACAGGTGTCAAATTTTTCAGTTTATAAATTTTTGTTTTAAATACAGTTTATTTTTTTGCATCAGTGGAATCTCATAATTTTCCTCTTTTTCTGTTCTCCATTATTATTCATTTCGGCAAACCTTTAGGTTCTAGCTATTGTTAGAATAGCGCTGATCACAACTGGAGCTAAAATTATCTCTGGGTTTGTGTTACGACAACAGCGCTTACCTATTTCAGAGCTCATAAAGAGGTATCATGCCTGTGAGACCATGTCGCCGAAGTTCGCCGTTGTTTACACCCCCAAAAAGTGAAACAGCGTACCAGAGTTTATATCGTCCTCCAGAACTTAGTCGTCTTATTTCTCAGCACGACGGGCATTTCGAAGGCAAGCGTCCTGTGCTGCAATGTCCTGGAGGCGCAGCGATGGCTTTCACAAATAACAGTATCGGTACCACCAAGGACGGTCCGTAATGGCAAACCGTGTTAATGAACAGACCGTCGAAATGCCTCTCAGGAAATGACAGCTAAGAAGATAGCGGGGTATAGCCGCCGTCTTTCATTTTCTCTTTTCAAGCTCGCCTGTTCTTTGTCCTGTGAAGACAGGGAAGTTCCTCTCACACTTTCAATTCACCTTGAAAATACAAAGACAGAAAATTGTGATGTTGTCAAATTATTGTTGTTCCGAAACAATATAGTTCTCAATATTGAATCACTCTCCGGTTATCGATAACGTGACACGTCCGTTGCAATATATTTTTTTTGGATGTAAAAGCAGTGTAACAAATGCCTTCAGTCACAGATCGAATAACGCTCATTTTAAGATATTTGTGCCAATCTACAAATACTTGATCCCATGAGAACACGTTAACGGAATCTGTGCTGGTGTGACCCTTAAGAATTTCGTAGGCGAACCTCAATGATGACAGCAGATTTACCGAGATGTTTGAGGCAGAGGTAGTTTAATCACTTATGTTCACATCAGAAGCTTGCGAGAAATTAATAATATCTTGCAGGGGTTGTGAGAGGTTTCTAGAGGGCCTTAACATATTTTACAGATTTCTCGGACATTTAATTAAATATTATTTCAGGATAAGAGAGAATTTCGCAGAAACTGATGCACTTTCGTAAGCAAACAATGTCACTGTTGCAATGGAAATAGTGTACAATATATGGAAAAAGAGTTTTAACAATATTTTAGGAGTTAGTCTTATTTGAAGTCACGTTCCAGAATGATCATATGTCCTTTATTATATATATTTTTGCTCTCTGTTATTCTTCTGCAATAAATATGTTGAAATGTGCGTCTGTCTCCTGTGTGTGCCATTTTCGATACATAGCGAAGGTAAATTTAAGCTAAAGCTGTTTTGCTCCGTTTAAATTTTTTATCGTGGATCAGGCAGGAATCCAGGCTCAAACAGCTAGCCTTTTGTTATCTTGCGCTGACAGTTGTTCCTGTATCAGCTGTACAAAATGGTGCAACAACACCACATTAATCTGGGAGAGAGGGATTTGGGGGCGGGGGAAGAGAAGGGGTGGAATTTATACGGTTGCTGATTTTGAAATACGTGAAACCTTTTGTGTGTATTTAGCGCCCGTTAACATCAGCAGACGAACAGAAGGTACTTTACCTCGAAAACAAAACAAAACTTGATGGATATGGGAAGGACGACCTAAATGCACATTAGCACAGGCAAATCAGAACACTCTTCCCCGGGATGTCTATTTGTATCAAACGAAGGCCTTGAGGACGAAATGTCTGAGAATGTACGTCTGCGACACTGAATCACAAAGAAGTGAATCTCGAACGACGGGGAAACCAGAAAAGAAGAACATCGAAACATTTGAAACACACTGTTATAAAATGATGCAGAAATTTAAATGGACTGATAATAAGTGGGGAAATTCTTTGCAGAATTTCCGAGGAAAGCAAAATTCGGAAAATTATAACTACGACAAGATGATAGGATATGTGTTACATCAGATATAAACGTGTGTCATGTCAGAGGGAGTGTAGAAGTCAAAAACAGCAGAGAAAAAACAGAGATTGAAATATATCGAATAAGTAATTGAGGACGTTGGATATAAGTGCTACTTTGAAATAAAGAGGATGGCACAGCAGAGAAAGTCGTGTTTGTCTACACCAAACCAGTGAAAACTAACAAGAAAAAAAGTGTCTATGCGAGTTCTCATTTATCGTATTTTATGACGATAATAATTTCTCCCTCCTTTGGTTGGGTCGACAGAATATTTCGCATTTGAAGGAGAAATCTGGTGATCAAAATTTAATGACAAGATCCAGTGTCAACGAAAAACACCTTCGTTTTAATGATTGCCCCCCCCCCCCCCCCATTCGATAGTCATATTCGTGACACTCTCCCCGCTGTTTCGCGATGGTGCAAAACGAGCTGCCCTCCTTGTGCGCTGCTTCACAGTTTCAACGTTGGTCTGTCTAGTATTATTTGCCACCAGTTGCGTTTATTTGTGTAAAGGCCATTGTAATACTGGTTTGTCAGACCATAATAATGACTATCTCGCTGTCTATTCCAGGTGACAGGTGCTCAAGAAATTGTAACGCTCACGAGCGCATTCAGCTTGCTTTGGGCGTTTCATCTGCTAATACATCCTAAGAACACTACAGAGCTGTATTAAAGCAGTAGATATAATTTTGATATCTGCTCCGCTCTCGCGTACATATTGCGGTAAAAGAGATGTGCAGCATTACAAGAGAGTCATCTGTAAGATTGCGGAACAATAGAAATGTATAAGAAACCGTAAATATGTGACATATGTCGAATAAATAACTTGAATGAAAAGGGCATGATATCTGGTAATATGTGAAGTTTAACTGTTGGCTTACGATTACGATGGTAAAAGAACAATATCGACTATAATCGTATTTTGTTTGCCGCGCGGGATTATCCGAGCGGTCTGAAGCGCTGCAGTCATGGACTGTGCGGCTGGTCCCGGCGGAGGTTCGAGTCCTCCCTCGGGCATGGGTGTGTGTTTTTGTCATTAGGATAATTTAGGTTAAGTAGTGTGTAAGCTTAGGGACTGATGACGTTAGCAGTTAAGTCCCATAAGATTTCACACACATTTGAACATTTTTCGTATTTTGTTCCCTTCAGTTTCTCGTAAATGTATAGTGAAATATGATGGTTTATGTGATAAATCTGACTGTACAGAGACGATACGGACAATGTAAACTGACTGAACACAGTGTGCAAAGCCATGCTTCAAAAAGAATGTAATGTAAAGAAAATTTTTGATTGGGCATGAAGCATTTCTTCAACAGAAATTTTTGGGTCATAGATTTCTGATGACCACATTCACGTGCCACATGTCTACAGACAGTGAACACTGCTCATTCTACGGTCTCGTTTTCCATCACGAGCTGGTTGTGATGTGGTTTTATAGAGTTCTTGTAAATCACAGGTAACATGTACCATACTTTACTCATCTCAGCTTTGACCGAACGAAGAATGAGTCTCACACATGGAAGCACAGTGAGAGAGAGAGAGAGAGAAAGAGAGAGAGAGACAGAGAGAGAGATAGCTGGTGAGATGCACTGTCGATCGCGACTAGCGATGGACGCGGCAACAGGTCAGCTTCAGGAAGCGGAAAGTGGAACTACCACCATCAAACACTTAGGGGAAGAATGTTAGTTTCCACTTAAGTTTGCAAAGTATGTTTCGCAAATCAAGTTTACGATGACCTTTATACAATGGTCAAGTCACGAAACCAGCTTAATACCTTCTTTGTCCGTCTTTGGAACGAAATACTTCACTGATCCTGGGTATCAGAGATCCGGCAGTTCTTTGGTAGGTTTATGGAGGTATGTGGCATTAGATGTATACTCAAAAGTCATGTAATTCACGTAAATAACGGGCCGCTGGTCTGCGTACGCAGTGTTGACGCCAGATAGCGACATAGTTGGATTCTATAGGACTAAAATCAGGTGAATCTTTTGGCCAAGACTTAAGTGTGAGTTCACTGTAATGCTCCTCAAACAGCTGTAGCACATTCATGGCTCCGAGACACGGACGATTATATTGTGAAAGGTGACATCGCCGTCGGGAAAGACATCCAGCATGAAGGGATGCAGGAGATCACAGCTGTCAGCTTGTCTTAGATTACCACCACAGGTCACATGCAAGCGCAGGAGAATGTCTCCCATACCATAATACTGCTCCCACCAGCCTGCATCGGAGGCGCGCTGAACGGCTCGAGCCGCCGTTCACCTCGGTATCGGTGTTTGTGGACACGACCGTCGACCTACCGTACCAAAATAGTGATTCACCCGAACAGCCGATAAGTTTCCATTGATCGACGGTCGAATCCCTATGGTCCAGTGCTCACTGCAATCGTAACTGGAGGTGACTTTGGGTCAACATCTGAACACTTAAGGGGTGGTCTGGTGGGAAGCTCCATGTTCAAAAATGCACGATGAACGGTGTGCTCCGAAAGACTTGTACCTGCACAAGTTGAAAGGAGTATACTGGAGCACACTTGTATGTGGTACTAGAATAAGATAAGAATATTAATAAATCAAAATGAAACTAGTATACTATAAACAATGAATGTCTCTGATAGGCTCGATAATCTGGATCGCTGACTGTGCGCGACCACAGAGCCAAAGATACTGTACTAGTTTACTGGAGAAAGAGCGCGCTTGTAGCTAGATGTCTGTGAGGGAAAGACGATGGAGTAGACAGTCTTTGGGGTGTGCTGTGTGAGGCCACCAAGAGTTAGATTAATGAAAGTATGTCAATATTGTTGAACATGGAATCAGAAGTCTTAATGCAACCGAGGTAAAGGTATTAAATAATCGTCGTTTTATTTTGCTAGCACGTTAGTGTAAATGAGTTGGCTGATAATTTCTAATTGTTGAGTAACCCCAGAATGAGCGTGAACGATTTTGTTAAAGAGGCTGGTTAAATATTTCATTTTTGTAATGCTTTTAAGATTGTTAACAGTGGTATGTGTAATGTGATGATTTGCGTTTATGTTGGATTAATGAAGTTAGATAGTACCTACTGTTTAAATGTCATTGTTTGTGAATCGATTGTGAGTAATTTAACTTCAATTGTCAGATGTTTTTCAAAAGCAAAACTTAACTTGTAATATAATTTTGCTAAAAAAACTGAGTGTTACTAATTCACCATAATCAGTTCCGCCTCCCCGTCCAGGTCATATAGTTTTTAAAGTTGAATTTCTTAAATGTTCTCTTTTATCAGCCAAAAGAACTTCATGTGCATTGCAAGTATTATGGCCAGCATTGCACACTGCTGAGCCTGTACCTAGCATTTATATTTCTTATGAGAGACCACAATATATCGAGTTACTCCGTTGCTGCTTTAGAGATAAGGCAATTTAATTTATTTGTTATGTGCACAAGGACCAAAGTTATCAGTTTTGAACAGGGCCAGGTAATTCAGTGCCTAAGGGGCTGAATCTATTTTGCAGTGACTGTATTTCTTTATTGGTACTGGGAGTTGCATTGCCCAATCGATTCGTAAAGTTTTGCTAACAGTAACACAGAGTAAGCACACATTTTGCACTTACCACACGCAACATGACAGTTCGAGTTCTGTATCCATTCCTCAATTCAGACATTCATTCAACGTAATTGTAAAGTTTAATATTTTCTTTTTTAAAAGAACGTTAAGCTCTGCCAGTCGTTCGTTTTGTGTAAATTTTTATATTAAAATAGTCAGATAAATATATTCTGTTCTCTCAACCACTCTGTAACGATAAAAGTAGATAGATTTCGTAGCGCAACGCAGTTTGCTACCTTGTACAAAATTTTCCACAGTTCCTTTTTTTTTTTTTTTTTTTTTTTTTTTTTTTCTGAGTTGAGCGTCGAACATTACTCTTTGGATTTGTAGCCTGTATGTGATTTACGATGCCGCGCAAAACTGTTAAGGCCGGCCGGGGTGGCCAAGCGGTACTACGCACTACAGTCTGGAACCGCGCGACCGCTACGGTCGCAGTTTCGAATCCTGCCTCGGGCATGAATGTGTGTGATGTCCTTAGGTTGGTTCGGTTTAAGTAGTTCTAAGTTCTAGTGCACTGATGACCTCAGAGGTTAAGTCCCATAGTGCTCAGAGCCATTTGAACCATTTGAAAACAAGGTTCCAACGCGTAATCTCACAATTAAGGATACGGAAAGAGACGACTTTCCTATTATTGACAACGATGTTGAGATTGATAGTGACCGCTTTGCAACAGTTGCAAAGTACTACAGAAAACATGAGTTCCGTTTTAAAATATAATGAACAAATTCCTGACACTATAATTTCACTCACTAATTTGACCAGCAATCAGACAGCAGATAACAGAGAGTAAGCACACCACTTGCACTTACTACACGCAACACGACAGTTTGAGTTCTGTATCCACTCCACAGTTCAAACATTCATTCAACGTAATTGTAAAATTTATTACTTTCTTTTGTAAAAGAACGTTACACGGCATTATGCTCTTTCGGCAAAGATGCCACAGAGCACCATCTATCTTACGTCACACAGCAGACCAACCTCCGAAACCCCACTTTCTGTGAAGAGTCGTGGACGTCCCACCGTTTACCGCCTAGTGGTAGTTTCACTGTCCTTCTAACTCTTCCCGTAGATGCTCGCGACAGTAGCCCGTGAACATTGGACCAGCTACGCCGATTTCGAGATACTCATTCACAGACTTTAGGTAATAATAATCTGTTGTTTGACAAAGTCGCTTGTCTCAGGGGATTTCGTGATTTGCAGACAAAATATCTTCGCTAGTGTGGTCCCCATACGTCTTTGCTGCGCTTGCATACTTTACATAGAGCGGCATGTACCCGCAACGTCACCAGGCGGCATGAAACCTCGCAATGGGCAGTGATCTTAATAGTTTGGCTTATCAGTGTAAATCTGACGCTTGTGTAAGTCTTGTGTGATCCATTCCCGTAACTTCTGAAGCATAGAAGTCATCAGTGGAAATTATCTGTGACAGAGTGACACCAACTGAAAATAATACAATCTTCTACAAAATAAGCAGTATATATTTGTAATATGGCGAAAGCCTTATATGAGTACATCCGTAAATGTATCGTTGGTCTCCGTGGCTTCTTTACTTCTGTAAGTAGGCTGTTTATGTTTTCTCTATGTAAGTAGGCTGTTTATGTTTTCTTATTGGCAACGTTATGTAGCGCTCAATATGAAAATCACTGGCTGTGCTGTGTGCAGTCTGTGGCTGCTTTGCATTGTTGTAATACTCGCCATTGTAGTGTTAGGCAGCTGGCTGTGAACAGCGCGTAGCGTTGCGCAGTTGGAGGTGAGCCGCCAGCAGTGGTGGATGTGGGGAGAGAGATGGCGGAGTTTTGAAATTTGTCATGAACTGCTATATTTATATATGATGATATCAAGGTAAATACATTGTTTGTTCTCTATTAATATCTTTCATTTGCTAACTATCCCTATCAGTAGTTAGTGCCTTCCATAGTTTGAATCTTTTATTTAGCTGGCAGTAGTGGCGCTCGCTGTATTGCAGTAGCTTGAGCAGCGAAGAATTTTGTGAGGTAAGTGATTTGTGAAAGGTATAGTTTAATGTTAGTCAGGGCCATTCTTTTGTAGGGAATTTTGAAAGTCAGATTGCGTTGCGCTAACAAAATATTGTGTGTCAGTTTAAGCACAGTCATGTATAACTGTTCAGTAGGGGACGTTACACTTCTCTGTAGGTTGCTGCACGGCACAAAATTCATGTAATGCAGTGTCTAGGTGGTACCACCATAGAAAACAGCTCTTACAGTTGCGATGTGGCAAAATAAAGTTGAAACTGCGCATGAGTATTCGACTGTGAGGTAGCAAAGCGCCAGAGCAGACGTCATAACTGTATCTGACTATGTTCCTCTTTTTTTATCGTAACAGAAACTGTTGTTTCTGGTATCCCCAGTTTGCTAAAATTTTGAGTTTTGTAGCTTCAGTGTTAAAAGGTGATCGAATTTAAATTATTTGTGTTTTGATAATACACAACATTCCTAGAGGAACCCTTCGTAACAATTACGTTAATTTGTTATTAAAAGTAAAATCGCTTCTGAGTTTTGAATAAATTGTGTATCAGTTGGTTCTACCGCTAATTTATTTCATAAATGTGAAGAGCTTCGTAGTGATTCTCTTCAAAAATTCTGCAAGTTGATACAATCATCAGCGCAGATTAATAACTGCTCCCATGAGTAAACGCTGCTCATTTATGTAAGTGTTGTACAATTGAGGATGACCTGCTCGCATAACTTAAAGTGCAGCGAGCTAACTAGCGAGACAAGAAGGTGCGTCATATTGGGATAGAATTCGTGCGGTCTGTCTGAGTGGTTTTTAGACTGTTTTCTACGCTCGTTTAGGCGAATTCTGGGGTGATCTCCAATCTCCATCCGAGAAAATACTATACGCAAAGAGATAATGCACAGTAACTCAGATAACAAAGTTTACACGATCCAGCGGCAGATGCTGCACACTATTCCTCTCCTTCAGGTTAACTGACGGCTGTATCGGTAGAAAAACTGCAATAAAAGTAAATTTGCCAAATCAGCTGCTCGTATTACCACACCGCTTCCGGAATTCGGGGAGGCACGTAGGCCCTTACCCAAGTCCGACTGAGTGAGTACCGGAATGGAAACGACATCGCCCACATACCACCTTAGTTACACGATTCACAAAAATTTCAAAAACGCTCACACATTTATCGCAGGGATAATGCTAGACGCAGACAGACAGGGAACACAAATACCGTCAAGGGAAGGAGAAAGAATGTGACATGAAGGACTTCTGCCACATACCAGTAACATTGCCAGTTAACGTGCTGACCCCTTGAAGATACGTTTATAAAGGCCAGGAAAAAGAAGAAGAAATATGATGGGTACAGTGGACCTTGAACGCGAGTATAAACGCTACGAAAGAGATTGTACAGCGAGGGTGTAAGGGCGTTGCTACATGGCAGATGGTTCTTTTGTCTTAGCCACTAACCAGCAGAATTCTAATGGAGAAGTTAATTTTGTAGTGCACTCTCTAGAAAGGCCTAAGAAGCACCGAGCTCTCTGTGAGCACATCTCCTCTGGCCCTAAGCTTTCTGCGTTATGAAATGTTCAGTCTCCATGGTAACATATTCTCTTTCTTCTGAATCCGTCTGCTTTGCCGACTTTCGGTGCAAGGCTATTGTCAGTGAGTTTTCGGTCCTTGCGGATTTAATTTCTTTCAAAAATTACCAGCAATTTTTCCGTATTTTAGTTTTCTAGCCAGCCGGAGTGGCCGAGCGGTTCTAGGCGCTTCAGTCCGGAACCGCGCGACTGCTACGGTCGCAGGTTCGAACCCTGCTTCGGGCATGGATGTGTGTGATGTCCTTAGGTTAGTTCGGTTTGAGTAGATCTAAGTTCTAGGGGACTGATGACCTCAGATGTTAAGTCCCATAGTGCTCAGAGCCATTTTTAGTTTTCTAACAAGATTCAACACAGCTGTTCTTAGTTACAGTAGCCAGCATTAAATCATTATCCATTTATGTTGTCCAGGACAGATGCTTCGCTAATTTATAATATCATGGCCTTCAAGTTCATCTTGTGCGAAACATGTAATCAGCGGGTTGGCCCCATTCTCTGATTGTTTGGCTATTGATTTCTCCTCATACTCAGTGCCACGTTTGTGTTTCCCATTCATAATGTGATGGTAAGCCTTTTGATGGTGTGGGAATGAATGTTGCTTAGGTCTCCTTGCTATTCCTCCTCATACTGTTGCCAGCTTAATATGCTGACAGTTAAAGAAACGCTCATTACAATTTCTCATGGATGTTATACTGATCGTCTAAGAGGAAAGCTGTTTCAGAACCAATGCCCCGAAGGATTTATCCCGTAACGTAGTCAATTTGTCTACGTTTACATAGAGGACGATGACATACATAAGTCAACGGTGTAGAAAGACTACGTCACTATCATTAACATACTTGACCCACAGTGTTGTGATGTGACCCCGTGGAGTGGCCGCGCTGTTAGAGGCACTATGTCATGGATTGCGCGGCCCCTCCTGCCGGAGGTTCGAGTCCTCCCTCGGGAATGGATGTATGTGTTGTTCTTAAAAAATGGTTCAAATGGTTCTGAGCACTATGGGACTTAACATCTGAGGTCATCAGTCCCCTAGAACTTAGAACTACTTAAACCTAACTAAGGACATCACACACATCCATGCCCGAGGCAGGATTCGAGCCTGCGACCGTAGCGGTCACGCGGTTCCCGACTGAAGTGCCTAGAACCGCAAGGCCACACCGGCCGGCCTGTTGTTCTTAGCATAAGTTAGTTTAAGTAGTGTCTAAGTCTATGGACCGATGACCTCAGCAATTTGATTCCTTAGGAATTCACACACACACACACATACACACACACACACACACACACACACACACACACACACACACACACACATTTGTTCTGATGTGATCGGCCATGAGAAAAATTGACTGGGAAACCTACGGTTGACGGGACTACGTCTGTGTTAGCAAGAGGTCTCAATTTTTCTCCTACCCCTGTTTCACCACCACTACTGGACTTCGTCAGGTCCATCGAAGAAACTGTGCGCCGTATAGTTACAGACGAAGCAGAGGAAGTGCGCCGGAAGTCTTGTCGTGTGTTGACAAAAGCTACACTGCCGAGGAGCAACATCTCGCCTCTGGAGACTGGAGAGGGCAGCCCCCCCCCCCCCCCCCCCGGAACTTGCCAGCAGCAGACCCGGATACAGTTGCACTTATATCGGACAAAGGTAATGCTACTGTTTTATGCTACGGGAGGGCTATATTAATAAGATCAATGTTTTATTAAGCGACTCAACATATGGCAAACAACAGAGCTTCTGACTAACAGTTCCTTACCAAAGAGGCAATTAAGAAACTAAACCAAATAGTTAAGTTCCACCTAGGATTGCCGAAGATCCACAAGGATAACGAGCCTTACGTCTTATTGTGAGTAATGTTGGAGCTGTTACCTACGACTTAGCTAAGTATTTGACGTCTTTGGTAGGAAAGTGTCTACATCGTATAAGGAATTCTAGTGATTTCATCAGCGGACTTAAGTTATTACACCTGCAAAGTTATGACTTGCTGGTCAGTTTTGATGTAGTTTCACTTTTTACAAATGTACCTCTTGTGGACTCACTACATCTCATTGGCAATAGGTTTGGAGCTGATGTTAAGCGCTGTTTGAGCATACCCTCTCCTCTACTTACTGTTTATTTAACAACTAGTTTTATGAGCAATCAGACGGTGTCGCCATGGGGAGTCCTTTGTCTCACCTAGTGGTTAATCTTTTTGTGGAAGATTTTAAGGAGCGAGCACTCGCCTCAGCCACTTTTAAACTAACAGTATTTTGGCGATATGTTGATGACACTTTTACAGTTTGGCCTCATGGTTTGGATCGTCTGCTAGAGTTCTTATAACGTCTGAACTCCATAAACGAAAACATAAAATTTACTATAGAGTTGGAGAAGGAGGGTTGCCCGCTCGCTTTTAGACGTCTTTGTGCGACGTAAGAGCGATGGCACACTTGATCATTCAGTATACAGAAAGCCCATTCACACAGACATTTACTTGCAAGCCGCTAGTTGCCACCATCCGGCACAAACGATGGGCGTATCGAAGACATTGATTCACCGAGCCCACGTCATCTCTGACACCGATAGTTTGGAAACGGAACTGGAGCACCTGCAGACTGTATTTCTGAAGAATGGGTATTCGTCCCAGCAAGTGGAGAGGGCGCTACAGATCTGTAAACGACGGAGCAAAGAAGAGGAAGAGGCCTTTAAAATGACTGCCTATTTTCCATATAATGGTAATATTTCAGCGCAAATAGGCAGAATACTAAGAAAATATAAAGTCAATGGAATCTTTCGCCCTCCTGCAAAAATTTCGTTGCTGTTGGGAAGCGACCAAGAGCTGCGCAAGACAGGTGTTTACAGGATTCAGTGTGATGCGGCATATCTTAGGGTAAACGAGGCATACTATGCAGGATCGCATTGTAGAACATACCCACTTCTTCAGCCTTGTAAGTCTGCCATCGCCGAACACTGTATTTTCACTGGTCATGTCATGAATTACAGTTAGACAAAAATTGTGGCCCATACGTCTAACTTTTGGAGTTCTATTATTAATGAATCCGTGTAAATACGACTGTCTGACAGTGAGTCTCTTGTTAATCGAGACGGCGGTTTTCAATTGAATTCGGCGTGGAATGCAATCGTTGAAAAACTTCGTGTCCTCCGTAGCCGGCGAAGTTCTGAGATGGAACAGTGGGAAGACAATCGAACTGATATCGATGCGGCGAGTTTTCACCACGGAGGGCGCGCGCCGTAGCAGAATCGATCGCGCTCAAGTAGCGCAAGCGCAGCGCCAGGTGAATCGACCACGCATGTGCCAGCGGGGCCTTAAATACCAGAGCTCAGGGCAGTTTTCACCAGTATCACCTAAAAATGGCCAGAAGACTCTGTGCCGAAATATTGCGGGAGGAAATTACAAACATCTGGCAGTTCTCCCGAAATTTTGTGGAACAAACTCCTCCTGCTTTGTGAAATTTTCGACAGTAAAATGCGTGCATGGGATTTACTAGAGCAACAAGCCATAGCTTATGAACATGACATTTGATTTGGATTACCGAACAGTACATGACGTTCGAGCCGGACGTTCGGCAGTAAGAGCATTGCTATGACGTATGGAGTTCATAGCCCCGGATGTGTTCACTATCGAGTGGGACCTTTTTGAATGGAAGTTCACAAAGCACCAACTGTGGTGGCTGACAGACCGTGGCGAATAAAATTCTCTCTGACAGTCTTCCAGGCAATTCGAATGGCAACATACCATGCGGATGAACATTCCAGAGAAGCAATTGTACCAGTAGTTCTACGAAGTAGTGCTGGATCACTTGTGAAGGTTCCTAAAGACCAGCCTTTTGATGCGGAGGTTTGTATTCAGATTGCCCTCTGTACGGAGCAGTTGAGAAAACAAGTATCGAATAGCGCACCGACCTAAATTGAGTGGATGAAAGTCACGAGTTAAGACCGTCCGTTTGAAGATGTACCGTGTATCACGTCTGATGTAGTGGCTATATGTGAGGATGACGTGACTGAAGACACGCTATCTCAACAGTCTGTTACAGACAGGTGTGAAATGAATCAATTACTACGTATCGAATTAACGGTCTTTTGACAATAATTGTTGAAAGTATGCTCGTGGCACTGGTCTTGCTTATCGTAGAAACGAGTTTCCGGAGTCGGCAATGTGTACAGAGAATTTCAGTACTGAAGAAACGATGTAAATTTGAATCTGGGGCGTTAGGAATCCCTCTCTGCCATCACTGTGAGGAGACAAATGTCCTTTATGGGTTTCAGCAGCGTAGGAGTGGCCCTCTGTTAATAGGACATCTAGGGCCTCCCTCATGAGTTTCGGCCCCTTTGTGTACACCACTTGACACTTTCCTTCTCCGCTTCTCAGCAATGCAAGCTGCCAAACTATCTCCATAGTAAAGCGTAAAACGCATGTGGCCATCATTGTAAAATAAGTCGACAATGCAAAGCAATACGACCGTCCGCTTAATAACATGTTGTTCGACTTTGGAATACCATGCAGAATACCATACAGCAGTGATTCTTGGTGACGTGGAGCCGACAATTCCTTGGTACGTGGTACCAGATACCTACACATAGTCAAGTAATTCCCATAAATTATGGGCCTCTGATTTGTTGATACGGAGCTGGAGTCGGATGTGTTCCGTCGGGTTTAGATCGGGCATATTTGGTGTGCAAGGCATAAGCTTGAGCAATATGATGGTCCTCAAACCACAGTAACACAATTATGGCCTTGTGAATCGGATAGTTGTCCCAATGGGGATACCATCGCCGTCGAGGGAAACATCAAGCGTGAAGGGATACAGGTATACTGGAATAATTTTCGCTCATTCTACAATTAAGGTGCCGTGGACCCATGGACGCTCAGGTGAATGTCTCCCATGGCATAGTACTATACCCACCGGGATGCGCATGTGGCACTTTATGTTTCGACTTGGCGTTCTCCAGAATGACGAAGCATCCGGGGCACGACCACTGGCCTGGTGTAACAAGAAACGTGAATAAGGCGCCAGGTGAAGGTTTCCATTGATCCACGGTCCACTCTCAACGATCCCCTGCCCAGTGAAGTAGAAACTGACGATGTCATTGGGAACACGCATGGATAGTCAGCTGCGGAGCCTTATGTACGACAACGTGCGGTGAACGGTGTTCTCTGAAACATTTGTGCCTGTACCGTAAATCGTTCTCTGTAGACAGATATGTCACAGATCGGCGCCTGTCTTGCTTTGCAGAACGGGTAACCTCCCATCTGCACGTTATGTGACGAGGCGTAAACGTCCAAATCCTTGCCACCTGCCGGTCGAAGTGGCCGTGCGATTAAAGGCGCTGCAGTCTGGAACCGCAAGACCGCTACGGTCGCAGGCTCGAATCCTGCCTCGGGCATGGCTGTTTGTGATGTCTTTAGGTTAGTTAGGTTTAACTAGTTCTGAGTTCTAGGGGACTAATGACCTCAGCAGTTGAGTCCAATAGTGCTCAGAGCCATTTTTGAACCTTGCCACCTCTTCATGGTTTCACCGTCCTTTTACAAATTCCTATAGATGATCACAGCAGTACACAACAGTTACAGGTGACAAGCTGAAGCCTTACGCGCTCCCTAGATGTCCGTTGCTAAGCGCATGGCCAAAACAATCTGTCTTTGTGAAAGTCGCTTATGCCACTGTATTTCCCCGTCTGCGGCCCGTAATGGCGCTAGAATGATTCCTCACTCGACTCTCCTCCGTTTATATACTTTCTTTAGCGCCTCAAGTGCCCGCAACACAACCAGATGCCGTCCATTCTCGCGGAGGGTTGTAGTCATAATTGTAGATTAACTTGTCGGGAAGCGATAATATTTTGCCCATATTCAAGGCGTTTAACTGCTCGTTGGCGTGTGAAATGTTTGAAGTTTCACGGAAGCTGACGCAACAGCATACGAGCGTCGCACTATCGAAGCAGAGAGGTAAACACTCGTTTCAGAGCTTCAGTCTGCTGGATGAACCTGCACAGTCCTTCCGACCCTGTGTTAGATGACTGTCGTTCTGCACTGTCGTTCAGTAATGCACGCATAACTTACATAGGCGAATGCTCTGCAAGTTTTGCCATGGGTCACCATTTCCTGTCACTTGAATTCACAAAATATATTTCGTCCTTTGGTTTCGGTTAGCTGTACTGGCATCACCTCTTATTAAAGACTAAATTTTTAGAAAGTAATATTTCCGACAGCAACGCGTTCATAATTCTCCGTGGTACGTTTCATCGGTACCAGTTGTCCTCTTCCTTTCAATTTTCATAGCTGTGGTCTCCGCCTCATTAAGGAGCGTGCATTGTAGCTAATGATAGCAATCAACAAGATTAAGACCACAACGCGTGTACTGGTCGGTATATGTGAGTTGTGGTTTGGTTAAAACTGTTATTATATTAATACACCAGTAAACAAAATTGGTGTTGCGCATACATTTTTAACTCTTATAAAAATCACGTTGTCTCCGTATCATCGTAGTTTCGTGAACGACAAAGTTTTCTTTCACGTTTCGACTTCTATTGATACCTTTCCATCAACTGAGGGTGACGTTGCACTGATCTCTCCAATCACACAGCAAAACTGGTGAACGAGGAATACAGTTTTATTGTCATCTCGATTAGGAAAATGGGGGATGTTTCCAGAATGAGATTTTCACTCTGCAGCGGAGTGTGAGCTGATATGAAACTTCCTGGCAGATTAAAACTGTGTGCCCGACCGAGGCTCGAACTCGGGACCTTTGCCTCTCGCGGGCAAGTGCTCTACCATCTGAGCTACCGAAGCACGACTCACGCCCGGTACTCACAGTTTTACTTCTGTGGCTAAGCCATGTCTCCGCAGTATCCTTTCTTTCAGGAGTGCTAGTTCTGCAAGGTTCGCAGGAGAGCTTCTGTAAAGTTTGGAAGGTAGGAGACGAGATACTGGCAGAAGTAAAGCTGTGAGTACCGGGCGTGAGTCGTGCTTCGGTAGCTCAGATGGTAGAGCACTTGCCCGCGAAAGGCAAAGGTCCCGAGTTCGAGCCTCGGTCGGGCACACAGTTTTAATCTGCCAGGAAGTTTCATACCAGCGCACACTCCGCTGCAGAGTGAAAATCTCATTCAAGTTAATAAATGGTTACATAGCTTTGCGATGATGAGCACGTAGGTGCGAAGCCGTATTCCCGTCGTAAGTAGTACAAAGTCTCAATAGGAAGCCAACACACTCTGAAGGTGCAGCGATGTATCCAGGCCGTCTGCTCTTGATGAAAATGGGGCGAAAGCTGAGCGGCGCTCGTTGAGCTCCACAGCGTCGGCTAGAGGGCGCTGAGGTCGGCGTAGTTCGTCCGCTCTCGTAGTGCCAACCTACGAGCGTGCACCTATGCTATGGCATCGGAACTATCGATACCACACGCACGAACTGACCTCTCCATTATGCCCCATAAATTTTCGGTGGGATTCATGTCGGGCGGTCTGACTGGCCAGACCATTCGCTCATACTCTTCAGGATTTTCTTCAAACCAACAGCCAACAATTGTGGTCCTCTGACACGTCGCATCGTCATCCATAAACATTCTATCGTTCTTAGGGAACATGACGTCCATGAATAGCTGCAAATGGTCTCGAGGTAGCCGAACATCCAGAGGACCCAGTCCATTCCATGTAAATACAGCCCACACCGTTATGGAGCCAGCATCAACTTGCACAGTGCCTTGTGACAACTTGGACTTCGTGTGGTCTACGCCATACTGAACATTACCAACAGCTCTTACAAATTGGAATCTGGATTCATCTCATAAGGCCACGGTTTTTCAGTCGTCTACGGACCAACCGGTATGGTGACAAGTCCAGGAGAGGCGCTGCAGACGATGTCGTGCTGTTAGCAAAGGCACTCGCGTCGGTCGCCTGCTAAATTAGCCCATTAACGCCAAATTTCACCCCCTGTCTTAAAGGACGTTCGTCGTGATCCCACATTGATTTCTCCGGGTATTTCACGCGTTGTAGCTTGCCTGCTAGCACTCACAACTCTACGCAATCGCCGCTGCTCTCGGTCGTTAAGTAAAGGCCATCGGCCACTGCGTTGTCCGTGGCGAGAGGTGAGGCCTGAAATGTGGTATTCTCGGCACAGCCCTGACACTGTGGAACGCGGAATATTGAATTCCCTAACGATTTACAAAACGGAATCTCCCAAGCGTCTGGCTCCAACACCATTCCCGATTCAAAGTCTTAATTCTAGTCATGCAGCCAAAATCACGTCCGAAACCGTTTCACATGAATGACTTGAGCACAAATGTAGGTCCGCCAATGCTCTGCCCCTTTACAACTTGTGTACTACCGCCATCTGTATATGTGTACATCGATACCCCATGGCTTTTGTCACCTCACTGTATCTTCCCAACTGAATCACTTGCGCAATTCTTTACGTATACTGCCGTTTTCGCAAACGGTGGTTTGTATTCAAACTACGCTAGAGAGTACGATTTTCTTCTCCGGAGTGTGCCTGCTCGTAAAGAACTACTAATTGTGTAAAAATTTGAATAAAAGAACTTATGTCACCTTTCCAAATCAAATCTGAAACAATACTTCGATGTTTTATGTAATGAGGCACTAACACAGAAAGCTGATTCTGTACGAGTAAATTGCCCAAGACTATGGTAGTAGACTTTCTCCCAACCACTCTTGTTCTTCTTCAATTTTCAACGATACCAGAATTGTCTTCCTAGATTAATTATGTGGCATAGAAACGTACCATATATTGAGGTGCGTAGTCCCAGTTTCTATTTCTAGTATCACATGAAAGTTTTATCAATATCGATGGCTCTGTAACTGGTCATCGAGAGACTGTAGTCGTGGAATGTGTCTGCACTGTGGTAATGCGGTTTTGTGAGGTGTCCCATACTTTAAGTTACTTAATTGGATTGTAGTCACAAATGTTTCGACGATACACTGATTCAAAGAATAAATGCCTGACGTTTCGTGCTCCAACCTGGCTTGGATACGGTGGGGGGTAACCTGGGCGTGAACCTCATAGCGCTCTGATCTGAATTGACGGCGGACGCAGTGGGGTCAGCCGAACACGGCACGCGGGCTGCGTAACTGCCCCGCTGACAAAGAGCCGAAGATGGCGCATAAAGAAACGGTGACCTCATTACGGCGAGGGGAGGAGTGCTCGCACTGCTGCTGAGAGATGGCTCGCCATGACAATAGCCGCGCGCTTTCAATCGGCCCGCTGCCCACGCTCCGCCGAGAAGCAGTAGGCGTCATTTCTCGGCCACTTTGCTGCGCTGCTAGCCATCAGTCACATCTAATCGAAATCTCGTGAGGTGGACAAGCGTGAATGAGACATGGAAATTATGTGAGCTCATGAATTTGAAAACTGCAGCAAAGCACGCTGGACAGAAAGTAGGTCTCCCACACCAGGAGTTTCGTAGGACTTTTTGTGAGCTACTGCATAGTTTCTGTGTATTACAGCAAGAACCCCACAAATGGCTATACACTCTAAGGGAAAAAAATACAGATGTGATACCCAGGCGCAGACAAACAAATGACTACTGTTTCAAAGAAACTGGATGATTTATTCAAGAGAAAGAGCTCCACAAACTAAACAACCTGGACAAGGCTTGGGACCCGGTGATCTCTCTAATTTCTTCCGATAGAGGACGCTCCTGTAACGGCCGCCAATGCGCATGCGTTTCCGCGCCAGTTTTTGCTATAAAGCCGACGCCAGGAACTTTTTATCCCCCTTTTATGTAAGAGTTCGCCTTTCCGTATTTTTTTGTTGTAAAGCCCTATGGCTGAAGAGCGGTGAACTGTGCCACTGCCAGCCCTCCCCTACCCGTGTGGGGCAGGGGAATGAAATTATAGCAAGAGAGAAAAGAAAAGAAAAAGAACTTGCGGTCCCCAGTGATGGACACTATTCTGAAGATGGCTACTCCAGTCAATGAAACTCCTGGTGGAAGACGTGTCTGGAGACTCCCCAGACAGCAATGACACTTCAACCTGCTTGTCCTCGTCATACAGCCCGACGCACTGAAGCCTGGGGTGATATTTCATTTCATAGCAGGACTCCTTTCGTTGTCATCCGTGGCATCATTACAGCACAGCCGTACGTCTACGATATTCTATATACCGTTTTGCTGCCCATCATGCCAGGCCGTCCTGGTCTTACATTTCAGTAATATGAAACCTGCCCACACATGGCGAGAGTTTCTACTACTTGTCTTCATGCTTGCCAAACCCTACCTCGCCCTACGATGTCGCCTCCCATGTCAATGGATATATTAGGAATTTTGTGACCAGTATTAGTACGAGCATACATCGCAAAAAAGCCAGGTTTGGTACTGGACAGGGGCTGAGGAGGGTGGGGTATGGTACGGAGGGAAGATTAACATGAGCATGGATACTTAGATTGCCGTGGGACTCCGTATCACAGCAAAATTTCCGAAAAACTTCATAAGCGTCTCGGGGCCAAAGTATAATACCTGCCTTCTCTGCCCCTGGAAAACTGGGTGAGAGATTGAGACACAGTGAGCACTCGCCTTGTGAAAATATCAGGCCTGAGGTGTTTACCATAGCCGGTGTGACGATTGACATATTCGTTACGTGGGGCAGACTGGCAATGGATTCGATATGGAGTTCGAAGAGCAACGTACATTTGAGAAGTTCAAGGTCTGCCAGAATACACACAATCGAGAGTATCGTGAGTCGCTGGTCAGTACGCCTAAAAAGTTAAGAATTTTACTTAAGGATGAAAAGAGTTACACACAAAATATTTTAGAAGAGGTGGAGGTTACTCGTAGCATGAAATTGTAATCACAACTCACTTTGAACAAAGAAGATAGAGCTACGGCAAGAAGGACATTTTACTGAATTTCGAGTCTATTGTGAGAGCCTATTGGTTCCTTTAACTTCTTTTTATTAAAGTTAGTTTGTATTCCTTGTTTACCCTTAGGAATTGTTTGGTTTGGGATATCTTTTCCTTGCGGTTTATTCGGTGACACCAGCACTGTACATGCAATCTAATTTGCTCTTGCGTCTGAGTCCATTCTGTAGAGTCCCCATACGTGGTATCTACTTGCCTTGTTTCCCAAATTTTGTCAAAATTGGCGTAACTAAGCCCCAACTTGCATAGTACGCATAGAGTATAGGGAACATGGTTTTGATTTATCCTGTCTCACATCATGGTGGCGCTCTTCGCGCTGGCAACTCATGCTTAACTGCCTCACTTCGCGCGTTCATTGCAGCCGGTGGTTGCTGGTGCCGACCTGGGTGGCTCTCTGTTATGATTTGCTGGTAAGCCTTCTGCTTCTTGACTTCAAGATATGTTGCTTTTGGTCCAGCACCTCAGTTCGGCTTTTTGGTTGTATACGGGTCCTTGTTACATGGCTCAGATGTTTTCTGTCACACAACATTTTATTAATTGGGTATCCGTCCTACGAGGGTTGGGTCTTCTATATTCTCCGCCATATTGTTTACCATTCCTTAATGATCGTAAGTATACTTCTGTTTTTAACTATTCTCGTAATTATGTGCTTATCGCTTTGATATTGCTTTCGTGTGTAGAGGTTCAATCACTATCACTGTTTATTTCTTATTTCTTCGGTATGCACATTACGGTTTTAACTATGAAGATTGAGCCTTGTGGCTTTCAATATTCTTCACTATGTTGTTTTCCATATTTTAAAGTTGGTAAGCACATTAATGTTTTCATCTTTTCTCATAATTAGCTGTTTATGGTTCTACTAATACTTTGATTTATACAGGCTCAATCGCTAGCGTTGTTTAGGTATGGATCTGATGGTTTGGTGATAAGCCACGAAACTGTTAGCGCATTAATAAAATTGGTTCAAAATACAGTTACTTACAGACTGAAACTTGGAACTTCCTGGCAGATTATTGCTATAAAATGTTATAAGACAGCTGCAGATGTCCCGATCACAGAGTCGTTTGCAATTTCTGTGTTGTTTCTCCCATTGAATACGTGCAGCTTGTTATACTGCTGTGAGCAAAGGTAATTGCGAGATACTCGTTTCATTTTCCAACTGAATGAAGTTTTCTTCGCTTTTTCATTCGGAAACTGGTTGAGATGGACCTGAACTCACTGACAGCAGCAGTTTCGGTCGGATCTGAAACTGACTGTCATAGATAATGTGTAACATTCACTTCGAGAGCATTTTTCAGAAAATGAATTTTTTTTCGGGCGGGGGGGGGGGGGGGGGGGGGGGGGAGGGGACGGGGGGAGGCGGGGTTGCGCAATCACACAGGATAAAATTTCTGGATTACACTCTTTAAGTTAGTGTCTGATTGTAGACAGATCGAATGGAAAAAAAATATACAGCAGAACAGGACCATAACACATGTAACACTTTCCAGAAAAGTAAAATTTATTTGTTTCATCACAACATAACAGGCGAGGAACAAGACAGATGAATTACAAATCACAGGCTAGCAACATTTTCGTGTAGAGCTAGCATGGAAAAATGAAGGAGTTGCAATATAAGCAAAGCCGGCCGAAGTGGCCGTGCGGTTAAAGGCGCTGCAGTCTGGAACCGCAAGACCGCTACGGTCGCAGGTTCGAATCCTGCCTCGGGCATGGATGTTTGTCTTGTCCTTAGGTTAGTTAGGTTTAACTAGTTCTAAGTTCTAGGGGACTAATGACCTCAGCAGTTGAGTCCCATAGTGCTCAGAGCCATTTGAACCAATATAAGCAAAAGTTGTACACAAAGTAAAAAAAATATTGAAACAAATAGTTTATTTTGTTGATCACTACCTAAAAGCATGTGATTGTGAGTTGTTGCTGCAAAATACATTTCTGATAATTGTAACAGTCTACATACCACTCTAGAACACTTTCAGTTCGTATTTACGAAAATTTCTAGGTGCGTTATTGAGCTACCTACCATACAAGAAGAAACAATTAGTAGTTCGCGGGGATTTCAATGCAAATTCCTTAAAAGATACGGACAGAAAAAACTAATTAGAATCTTTATTTGGGGGTGCCAATCTAATTTCAGCTGTCAATTTTCCAGCTCGAATGCAGAAAGATAGTAGGAAACTGATTCATATTATTTCTGTAGGCAGTGCTCAGGCTGAAAGAATTAATGTGTACCCAACTACAAATGGACTAGCTGATCATGCTGCACAACTGATGGAAATAAGCAGTATGACACCGTAGAACCTCGTGGCAGGTTCATAAAAAACAATGAGGATCAGGACACAAAGTCTTAAGAGTAAGCTAACAGACGTGGTATGGGATGATGTACATATAGAAAGAAATGCTAATCTCTTACATTTATTCAATTGTAAATTTGTGCTAATATTTAAAAGTTGCTTCTCTCAAAAGTTAGACAGAAAATACATTAAAAATCGAACTATGTCTTGAATAACTAACAGAGTTAAAGATAATGTAAGAGAAAGAGGGAAATTTATACAGGGCGAACTGCAGAGAGGAATTCCTGGCTGGAAATGGAGAAAAAAAGGTCCTTTTGACATTTGATCGGTAATGGAAGGTGTTTGTGCAACGACAACAAATCGTCACAGAACACAGTACAGAGCTACAACACATCTATGTCACAAAAGATGTTCAAAGCGGCCTCCATGGGATTGCAGGTGATGGGTATAGTAGCGGTTGTCATGTAGAAAACACATATTCGTACTTTGGCTTACACCATGTTGGCAGGCCACTTGCCTGGAGCTTGTGCTACTGTTCGTCTCAACATCCTGAAGAACCTAGTCCTCCGAATCTGATGTACGCGCAGTCCTGCGCCTTCCTACACGTTCGTCTATCAAACTCCCAAAAAGGGCTTGAAATATTGTGTGACGTGATTGGTGTTTGGGAGGGGACTAGTTTTGATATACCCGTGTTTCCTCTCGACCGTTCCATCTCCTTGGCCGTACATAAACACCATCTTGGCCTGTTCCCAAGATTAATACCGGACTATTCTGCTGCTTACAGTATGCTGTATCAATCACGCAGCCTGTAGCACGCAAGGAACGCACGGCCCATTGTCAGGGGAACAGTCATTCATCAGTCCCATCTGCCGTGGTATCGATGAATTTCTGGACGCATTTCATGGGACCCTTTTTCCTCCATTTCCAGTCAGAAATTCGTTCCTGCTGCTTGTCCGTTTTATTAATGTTCATCATATGGAAAGGCCAGAATAAGTGAATATTCGACATTACTTGCATACTATGAAAATGCTGTAATATTTTATGGAAAGTCATTAGAATGTCACAAAGAACGTACATCCTGAAAGATTTGAGAATGTGAATAGTAGGATTAAGACTATAAGAGATACTGTCAAATGGAAGACGCTGCAACCAGTTAGTGTACAAGATACCATAACAACTAAACTAAGTGAGAATGGTGTGACTGATAATGCTCGAATTGCAGGTACTTTTAATAGTCACTTTCTAAATGGTTCAGTTGAAGAAGGAAGAGAATATAACAAAAACACCATTCCACAAAACTCTAAGCTACTAGAAGCAGCACCAACACCCTTCACTGCAATTAAAATAATCACTTTAATGTTCTGGCAATTGACTTGTTGTTCTTATTTAATACAATTATAAACATTCTAAAATAAATCTCATCTGCTTATGGTGGAGTTTCATACAGAACTGTGAAAAGTTTAGCTAAGTTTAGTAATGGAAATTGTTTGACAGTAGAAGTAAGGTTTATTGAAGCTACTTGTCAACACAGGAAGCATTACAGAGACACAACTTTTTCGAGTAAACTAAATGATTGTGTTCATTTTTGCCAGTTTTAGGTTTACAGGAGACGTTATTCACTTTGAAACTGAAAACTTATGCCAGAAGTCGCTGTCATATTGATACCGCTCTTAGAAGGAAGTATTAAGGGAGGATGAGCTTGCGGCCTTGCCACGAATTCTCGACGAGATCTCTAGTACCGTCACAGTTGGCGTGGTTTTAGCATATTCCAATGGTAGACCTGTTTGTTTCTGGAGTCATTTACGTCAATATTATAAATTCATGTTTTCCTTCAGTAACCGACATTTTTAGTTTCACGTGTTTTGGTGTTACACAAATTCTAAAGTGCAGATAATACCATTATTTGTGCTAACTGAACGTGTGATTCGGAGTTTGGTCATTTTAGACTTTGATTTTATCCAGACTCGACAGGTTAATAGAACACACTCTGCACTCTAAAATTCGCATTAAGATATAAATGAAATGCGTAAAATTTAAAATCAGGTGTGTTATAAAATGTTGCATGTGTTTGTACTGTTTATGAATTTGATTGCCGTTTTTCAGTTACTTATACAGATGTGATCAGTGTCTATAATTATTAAGCCATAGCGACAAATAAACGTCTTGTTTGGGAGATGATACTTAATTACGTGGTTGTAACACACATATGTAGGAGAACTTTCTTTGTCTGGGAAATGTTGAAGCGTACTAAGTTGAAATTAATGAGTATGCTGCATGGATAATTTCTCGATATGTATTTTCTGACTTAAGACTTTCGTACTCCAACATTTATGCACAAAAAGCATAATGAACTCTCTGATACCCAGCCTACTTCATGTCTGTATTTCAGGAACACAAATGAGTGGTAGGGTTGTCTGCCATTCACTCTGTGTGTGAAACAAGTCAGACAGATAGGTACACAGATTATTCTTAAATTTAAGTAAATTAACATTTCTTTTCAAACACGACTGTGTACTGTTAAAGCTTTTGTTGCAAATACTAAGCAAAGAAGGCACATGGCCTGCACCTGAATAAGAAGGGGAAAAATAAGTTAGCTTCTCTATTAGCAGAAACAGTAAGGGGGAGGGGGGGTCACAGTCACACGAGGGCTGATCCCTGTGGTTAATGGGTCCTGGTAGAAATGGTTTTTTAGGTTAAAGGCAAACTCCAGACGGTCAACAATCAAGATAAATAGAATAAAAGAAACTTCATGTACAGTAAATAGGGGCAAAGCTAAGGGCAGTATCAACTTACTTCATCAAAATATCAGTGGAATAAAAAATAAAGTAGATGAGCTATTAGTGTGTTTAGATGATCTCAAAAATAAGAATGAGATTGATATACTCTGTCTGTCTGGACACCATGTAACTTTGGGGATGGATAGTGTCAGTGTAAATGGGTATAATTTACCATTTTAAACGTGTAGATCTAGGGTGGATAAAGGAGAAGTCGCCATATTCATAAAACAAGGGTATAAATACAAAACTGTGGAAGTAAGAAAATTTTGTGTTGCTCAGCACATTGAGGTTTGGCAAAGTGAACTTCAGCTAGATAATGTAGTATTGATATTAGCAACAGTGTACAGGTCCCAATTAGGAGACTGGGCACTTTTCATTAAAAAATTTGACTCCCTATTATGCTGTCTGTCAGACAAAAAGAAGAAGATATTAATCTATGGTGATTTCAATGTAAAGTTTCTACACGTATGGCTCAAGACAGATAATGTATTTGTACAGAAAGTGGATGTAAAACAAACACATGCTTTCGCTGTGGTAAATGGATTGTCAGACCATGATGCACAACTGATTACCTTACAAAACCTAACAGGGTGTACAGTTCAGGAACCATTAAGTAAAAGTGTGAGGTTGCTCAACCCAGTATCTGTAGAGCACTTCAGAGAAAGTTTAAGAGATATTTATTGTGGAGATGTATATAATGAGCCAAATGCTAATGATAAATGCAACATATTTCTTGATAAATTTATATCGCTTTTTGAAGATTGTTTCTCAAAGAAAGTTACTCAATGTAACACCACACACTTTTCAAAGAAACCTTGGATTACTACTGGTCTTAAAGTGTCTTCAGAAAGAAAAAGAAAACTGCATGAGACAGCAAGAACTAGTAAAGATCCAAAAGTAGTTTTACCCTATAAAAATTATTGTAAAACACTGAGAAAAGTTGTAAGGAAATCAATAAATGTGTATGTTAGAGAAGAAATTAACAACTCCGGCAATAAAATCAAATCAATACGAAATGATGTTAGAAGGGAGACAGGAAATGTAACCATTGGAATAGGTAGTATTACTATTACAGAGAATGAGACCAACCTAATCAACAGTACAAGAAGCTAATGTATTTAACAACCATCTCTTAAGTGTAGGAGAAAAAGATGGTGAGAATAGTTCAAAAGAAAAAGCCAGGCAGTACATGGAAGAGTCAGTTTTGAAAAATTTTAATCAGATTGAGTTTCACCTAACAATCTCTCGTGAAATAAGTAAAATTATTAAACCTTTGAAAAATAAATGTTCTGTTGGAATAGATGACATCTCTAATAAGATATTAAAACAATGTGGAGCAATTACAGCTGATGTTCTGAGTCACATCTGTAGTGCATCACTAACTCAAGGTATTTTCCCAGACAGGTTAAAATATACCATAGTCAGGCCTCTCTACAAAAGGGGGGACACCACAGAAGTCAATAATTATTGGCCAGTATCCTTGCTTACAGCATTTTCAAAAATCTTCAAGAAAATAATGTACTCAAGAGTGAAATGATAATTAAATCGACGCCCCAACTGCAAACAGGCGTTGATATACGTCATTTGGACGTGTTGACAATGTGTGC
Source organism: Schistocerca americana (assembly GCF_021461395.2). Classification (NCBI taxonomy): domain Eukaryota; kingdom Metazoa; phylum Arthropoda; class Insecta; order Orthoptera; family Acrididae; genus Schistocerca; species Schistocerca americana. Next base: position 497,673,254 of record NC_060121.1, read on the forward strand.
CCCGACCGGGACTCGAACCTGGGATCTCCTGCTTACATGGCAGACGCTCTATCCATCATCGCATTTTGTTCGTTGTTGATAGTTGTGTTTGATGGTTGCGGACGTAACATGACATCCGTTGAAGTTCGTTTGTTGATCCATTCCACGCAGTTTTTTTGTTACAGAGGCCAACCAGCTCTCTGACCAAACACCCTAAACTACCGTGCTGGCTAATCCATCTGAACCACCGAGGGTACAGAGGATAGTGCGCCTGCAGGGACTATTCCTTGGACGTTCCCCGTGAGACCCAGACTCTCAACGCGTCCACACCACTACATTCCTGGTGCGCCTACTATAAGTTTGCCCATCATACACGTTACTAGTGGCAGGTTAATCTACCGTACGAGTTGCGGCATAGCGTGGGCGTTCGCACAAGAAGGTCAATGGCTGGGTAGCCATATTTCAATTATATATGAAGGTAGTATCTGTTCACGAAAGAACAGATACCATTGATGACTGTGCAGCTCCTCTAGAATGAAATTATAATCGACACCCTAGATGGGCGAACGCCTATTAGGTGCACTACAAATGTAGTTGTGTAAACATGTTGGGAGTTTGGGTCCCATGGGGAGCGTCCAAGGGATAAGTCCCTGCAGGCGCACTACCATCTGCGGACTTGGTGGCTCAGATGGATAGAGCGTCTGTCATGTAACCAGGAGATCCTGGGTTCGAGCACTAGTCGGGGCACACATTTTCAACACGTCCTCAATGAGGTATATCAACACCTTTTTGCAGCTAGAGTGTCGATTTAATTGTCATTTCATTCTAGAGAAGCTGCACGGTCATCAATGGTATCCGTTCTTTTGGGATCAGATACTACCTTTATATATAGTACTCAAGAGTTTTTAGCTATCTTAACAGTAATGGAACACTTAGTAAATCACAGTTCGGATTTCAAAAATGCTGTTCCACTGAGAGAGCAATATACAATTTCACTGTCCACATGACAGAGTCTTTAAACAGTAAAATGTCACGAATAGGAATTTCCTGTGACTTGTCCAAAGCATTTGATTGTGTGAACCATGAATTATGTTACAGAAATTACAATTCTATTGTATAAATGGAATAGCATATGAGTGGTTTAAGTCATACTTACTGAACAGTAAACAAAAGTTTCTTTATTTGGGTCAAGTGATTTAAATAAGTTTGCCACTTCATCTAAATTGGGTGAAATTACATTAGGTGCTCGACAGGGTTCAATCATGGGTCCCCTTCTGTTCTTAACAAACGTAAACAACTTTATCTGAAACACAAAGCCGAACTGACACTGTTTGATGATGATACAAGCATCATTATTAATCCAGTAAAAGAAATTCCAATTGAAAATGATACAAATCAGGACTTCAGAAAAGTCATTAATTGGTATTTTGGATCTCCTAAAGCGACTAGGTTCAGCAACATTTTCAATGAGAATAATTGCTAATTTTGAGGATATGGAAATTAGCAAGCCAATATACTTTGCTTACTTTCATTCTCTGATGTCATACAGAATAATATTTTGGTGTAACTCAACACTTAGGTAAAAAGTATTCACTGCTCAAAAGAAAGTGGTTAGAATAATGTGTAGGACTAATAATCACACATATTGCAGGCATCTCTGTAAAAGGTTAGGAATTTTTACGACAGCCTCACAGTGCATTTACTCAGGATGAAATTTGTTATCAACAACATGGATCAGTTTAAAAACAACAGTGACATTTATGATTATAATACCAGAAGAAAAAAAGGCTTACACTATCCTCTACTTAACCTGTCTTAGGCACAGAAAGGGGAAAAATATGCTTCTATAAAAAATTTCGTTAAATTACCAGATGAAATAAAATGTCTGACAAGCAGCAGTAACAGTTTATAAAATAAATTTGCATCATGTCTCCTTGGTAGCTCCTTCTATACTATAGAAGAATTCTTGAATAAGAATAAATAAACCTGTAGGTATAATATGTGCATTTTGTGCCATTTAAGGGAATGGGGTAGGTAATAAAAATTTTTAAAACATCTTCTTTCACGTGTACATTTCTTATGCACTTGCCATGTTGACATAAGAACGGTTACCGTGAGGTTGATCAATGGAACACATAATTAATTAACTAACTGGCAACCGTGATTCACAAGCATACTGTAACATCGTACCTAGAAGCTATGCAGGTTGAATGGTACAGACAAGTAACTGTGTGGAAACTTTTCAAAATACGCTATCTCGTAAAAGCGTCGCTCTAGAACCCTAAAACAAACACCACTGACATTATAATTTACCCTTCTTTTAGTTTGTTAATGTCAATAGGCATCGTTTCATTTAAAGAGAGAATGTTCGCACAAAATAAAATTTCTAAATATTATAAAACTGTTTATTGACTAACAATACGAGCCCCTGGCTACCAATCCATTCTGTGAAAACCGTACATGTATAGCACTTTCCATTTCAGCGATATTTGCGGTACAAGTTGTAGGTGATTCGCCCTGTAAGTACACACATAGTCTGCAGTCGTGTAATTTCTACGCACTTGTGATGTACAACGAGGCACGAATACTCATATACACATCTGCGAAAAGCGGCTCATCCAATTACTCTGCATAAATGTCCGACACATAAACCTAGCCAAGTCCATCTCGTTCACTGAACACCACTTCTAGTTTGTTGGTGGACCTGATACAAGATTTCTGTTTACCGAGCGCCTAACGCTCACAGAACCTAAACACTTTGCTAGATGACCAGAAAACCCCTCATTGGGATGACACGTCAGCAGCAAGAAAGCGCTATCAAACAATCTTAAATTTTATATACTGCAGAACTAACGTTGTTGGTCACGATGTATTACTATCGCTAAACTGCCAAACTACTGACTACTTCAAAAGACAACAGAAGGTACACAATTTGGGTCCCACAACTGGAAGGGCTGCCGACCTACTACAACACCCAAAAGGGCTGCCGATCTAGTTCCCCGATTTCACGAGTTCCAAACTTACGCGAAAGTGTTTCAACATTTAGTCCTTACACTCAATGTGCCCCAAGAAAAAATCAGTTATTTCTGTTGGACTAATGTTGCTAATAATACTCTTCTGCAAACAACGGCTTCCTGCCACTGCTTCTCACACTTTACTTCCATCAGTTTAACACAGCCGTTATAGAAGGTACCTAACCTTTAAGCCAGCACAGTAGGGCTTGACCGCAACCCATCTAAAGGGTTACGGAAATACCTTCACCTCCAGGCTGGATCAAGGCCCTTTGTTTTGAAGACTATAAATCGGCTATGGCATCCGCAAAAGCCAATGGCACGGGACCATGGAAGTGTCCAGAAACGATGTGTTACAAGACTACCGCCTAATATTAAAACTCTTAAACCAAGAGGACCATGAAATATGGATACACCAAGAAAGCAAATGGTTCATATCAAATGAATACCTGGGATCGACAAAAAGAGACGTCAGGTGGTGATTATAATATAATAGAGAGGAGAACATCAGGTGGAAGCTTTTCCAGTTATTCAGTTCTAAATAGAGGCTCCAGACCGGAGAACTGGCAATGACGATGACTGTTGTTTGTTGCCTCTCTTATCAGACACCGCAGATAATCAACGTCGGGCGGGGCCAGTGCTAGGATGAGTAAGTGCCTGTGTATGCCAAGTGCTTCTGGCTGCTGTCCTTTTGCCTTAATGCGAAAGGGAGGAGGGCTGGAATTGTAAAATTCCCGATCACCAGACTTTTCCCAGTATCCTGAATTAAACTGAAAACCTTTCCGCTTTGTCTTATGACGTGAAGGCATGTCACAATGACGATTGTCATCCTCCGTCATGTCGGGACTTTAAGCTCAGTGGTTCCCCTGGTGTTATGTTAGAATAGTAGGCCACAGGGTTGCACCCTACCCTTCTCTCATCATCGTCCAACACATACTCGACACCACACTAGACACTCCCATTGCAGTCACGTACACACGTAAACTCGTCACACTCATATTTCGCGAAGAGAAGTTGCCATTATGCGCGAAGGACAGAAAAACCTTCCCAATTAGGCGGCTAAACTTACCCTTCGGGATCTCCCAGCCAACAAAGCTATGAGATTTTACTTTTTTCTACTGTTATTTGAGTCAAAATTTGTGACTAAAAGTAATAATTACTATAGAAGCAGGTAGTCACTTTTGTCTAGCTGTCGTCTTGCTCAGTATTCTTTATGCAGAGATCTAACACACAGTCAAGTTGCGTTAGTGTACTGAATAACCACCTTTTAAAACGCAGACTGCTTGGAGACGTGCAGGAACAGAGTCAACGAGGTTCTGGAAGCTACTGACGGGGTTGTGGAGCCAAGCCTACTCCAGTGCTGTGTCCAGCCGCTCTGTGTTTCTCAGCTGAGGATCCATGGCGGGAACAGCTCGATCGAAGTGGTCCTGCAGACTTTCGATTCTGTTTAAACGTGGGGAGTTTGGTGGCGAGTTGAGTACGGTAAACTCGTCCTGGTGCTCTTCCAATCATGCATGTACACTGCAAGCTGTGTGACACGTTGCATTGTCCTGCTGTAGATGCAACAGTGCCAAGGAAAAACAGATTACATGTAGGGGTTGACGTGGCTCCCAAGGATAGATACGTATGTGTGTCGATCCACTGTGCGATTATAACGATATGTTTACGTAATGTGTATACATAAACATACAGTTATAAATGTCCCCGTTCGTAGTCGCTAATTATAACAATATGTTTACTTTTGTGCTGTAATATATAGCTATAATCTTGTTGGATCGTTGATTAGTCGGAAGTTGCACTGCAGAGGAGAGTAAATGCCTATTCAAAATATAATTGTTTTTGGATAGCTCAGCATGAATTTATCATTTTAAATCATTCACTAATCGAGCAGTCGCTCGGCAACAGCTACAGATAGCAAACAATGTTGCGAGAACGTAAAAGGTGAACGTCCTGTGACGTAACGTGTTTATTGTTCAAGCGCCGTCAGAGATGCAGTGACTTACTCACTTTGAAAACCGCGGTGCGAAAAACGGACGGAAGAAGAACACTTTTACACATTCTATTGATGTACGAGATATTCTCGATGAACAGTTACTCAGCTACTCATTTTTTTCTCTTGTCTCTTGTAACTTGTGTCGGACGTGCATGTCTTGCCGCCGTATTGTTATTGTTAAAAACAATATTATTTTAGTGTAAAGTAAAAGTGCAATACTAAAAATGCAATACTGCATAGCAGTAGATTTATTGTGTGACGTGTATGTGGAAACGTCAAAGGAACTATTTTCACTACGAGCAGAGAAGTGCCAGTCAAAACGGCATCCATGTTAAATCCTTCATTGCAATGCAAGTTCATCTATTAATTGCCATAAATTCAGAGTTAAATGGAACTGGTGTATGGACTATATATTTAGTATAGAATCTATGTCTCACTCCTTCATGAAGTTACTTAATTTTCTTTATGTTTCTGCCAAATAGAAAGTTCACAGTCACGAATTCTTTCGTCGAAATCGGACGGAAGTTGCATGCGGCGAAATATTTTCTCCGCGCCTCATTCTACTGGTAAATGCATGATTAACTACGGTCCCTTAGGAAATTCATGCTGAGCTATCCAAAAATAATCATATTTTGAATAGGCAATTACTCTCCTCTGCAATGCATCTTCCGACTGATCAGACGATCCAACAAGAAACACCCGCACACGGTCGGCGTTCGCAAATATATTTCCACCGCTGATTATAGCTATATGTTACAGCACAAAAGTAAACATGTTGTTATAATTAGCGACTACGAACGGGAACATTTATAACTGTATGTTTATGTACACACATTACGTAAACATATCGTTATACGTTCCAGACTAACAAGATCATCCAGGGAGCGCCACGAACACACTCCCCAGACCATGACGCTCCCTCCTCCGGCCTAGACCCTTTCGACGAGTGTTGCAGGGTGTTTGCTTTCAGTCCGATGGAGCATAAAAGGTGACTCCTATGTAACGGGGAGCTGTGGCCACTCTTTTGACGTCCAATTCCGGTACTGGCGTGAAAATTACAGCTTTCGTCGCTGGGGTGCATGTACCATGTGCTTGTTACAGAGGCCCATATTTAGCAATGTTCGCTGAACGGTCATTGAGGAGACACTGTTGGTAGCCCCTTGGTTCATGTGGGCGACTAGATGCTCAACAGTTACACGTTTACTCGCCCGTTTGCATCTCTGCAGCCGTCTATCACCCTTGTTGTCTATGCTCCGTGATGCACTATGGTTGCCTCAGCACCGGTTTTAGATAGCAGCATTTAGTCTTGCGTGGTACAGCTTAACGAACATAGCGCATCGGAAATGCTTCCACCATTGACGCGAAAGCCAATGATCAAGTCCATTTGGACCCCAGATAAATTGATCTGTTTTCACAATACGATAACTAATGCACTGTTCTCCGCGTCCCTCCACACTTTATATCTCCTCCACTGCTAGTGCTGTCCTCTATGAATGGTTATTGTGCTTTGATGTCGAACATAGGCGGTGGTCACATTAACATGACTGGAGAGTGCGTTAGGAGTTTTGCCGTCTGCAAAAAGTACAGCAAGCAAGTGCGTTTCATTGACCAAGGCCACAACGGCTGGTGCAGAGAGCAGACATTCAGAAATGGGGCGCACTTCTCAGAACGGCAGGACGCGCGACCTTCAGGAGATGCTCTCCAGGTCGTGGGCGGCTGCTCCCTCCCCCTCCTCCCCGTCCCCCTCCCCTCCGTATCCACTCGGCCAGCCTCGCGCACGACCATCTGGCGTGCCGGGCGATGGCGAGGGCGTCTGCCTGATTTGCGGGACCCGCGCTCGTAATTGAGAGCGGCCGCGGCGGGCAGCGGGCGCCGCCCACGGCCGCGGGCGCTGCAGCTCCCCGGCTCCTCCCTGCACTACAGCCGGCATACCGGCGACGCTGTCGCGCTCTTCCGCAACCACAGCCGCGACCGAGCAAACTCGCTGCTTATCGGCCAAAAGATTGCGAACCTATTATTTTCATTCTTACCTGTTTCCCAGGATTTCTGCCGATTACCTGTGCTCGGATACCAGTGGAACGTTTTATATGAATATATTCAATACACTGCCTGCCAAAAATTGAAGCATCCAGAAGGTAAGGAGGAACTGAACTGAAACTTCGTAGGTTGAGAGGGTATGTGATGTTATTTCGATGATAACAAAATCGAGTAAAATTTACAAATAACTTGGTAGTATGAGCCCATTTATCGGGACGACGTTACACTCGCTCTGGCTGGTTCGGTTTGGGAGGGTGTCATATGGCCATTGAATCATCTCCTCAGACATGTGCACAGATCTGTTGTAACTGGTTGTTGATATCCTGGCACTGGTATGGAGCTGACTTGTGACCTGGTCCCACGTATGTTACTTCTGGTAAAGGTCTGGGGATCTTATAGCCATGGCAGAACCCCAGGATGACGCAGACACTTCGTAGAGATACGTGCTATGTGTGGACGATTGTCCTGTTAAAAGTGGAACTACGATTCTGTCACGTGAGAGTTAACACTTGAGGCAGTAGGAAATGTGTGACGTACCGTTGTGCCGTGAGTGTTCCTTCAGCGACTCCGAGGCATGACCTGTAGTCATACCGAGTGGCTCCCCACACCATGACCCCAGGAGCAACACTGCTGTGCCCCTCCACATCTCCACAACAGACCCGGTGGCTCCTGTACGATGGCACCACGAGTAACACTATTGTGCCCCAATGAAGCACTCCGCGAACGGGACCTCTGCTTAGGTCGTCACCATACCCGTCAATGATGGGCATCTGGTGTAGTACAGAACTGCGATTCTTCGGTGAACGCAATGCTACATCATTCATCAGCAGTCCATACAATTCTTGGTCAAGGCAATACTACAAACGCAGCCGTTTGTGTTGTGGTGTTAACGGTACCTACACGTGTCTCACTGGGTATGCAGCACCTCACTCACAGTGATCACCCAACTGATGACACTCTTCACGTCCCTTGTAAGTTCTACCAGGCCTCATAATAAGAAACACGAGGAACAATAATACACTCTGGTGGCTTTCCACCTGTCACAGAGAATTGCATATCTGATCATTTATAAACAAGTTGATTGCATGTACATGTATGAACTTACATTGCAGTCTAACCGCTTCACATATTTGTCGGTTGTGTATGTATAAACTTGAAAATGAAACATCAAACTGGTAGCGCAGTGAGTTATAGTCTGGCTCAGTCGCGGCTCGTGGTTGCCATAGTGGGGACTGCTGTGAAATTCTTACCAGTGTGGTTAAATTCTGAAGCAGCAGAATTTCCTGCAAGTTTTTTGTCCCCTTCTGTTAGGCCGTTGTTTTTATTTTTGTTTTTTTGTTTTTTGTTTTTTAAGTCGTCAGTCTTGTGACTGGTTTGGTGTGACCCGCCACGAATTCCTGTCCTGTGCCAACCTCTTGATCCCAGTGTAACACCTGTAACCTACGTCCTAAATTATTTCCTGGATGGATTCCAATCCTGTGTTCTACAATTTTTGCCTTCTACAGCTCCCTATAGTACCATTGAAGTCATTTCCTCATGTCTCAACAGACGTCTTGTCATCTTGTCCCTTCTCCTTGTCAGTGTTCCACACATTCCTTTCCTCTCCTATTCTGCGCAGAACCTCCTTATTTCTCACCTTATCATTCTACCTAATTTTCAACATTCGTCTGTAACACCACATCACAAATGCTTCGATTCTCTTTTGTTCCGGTTTTCCCACAGTCCATGTTTCACTACAATACAAATCTGTGCTCCAACCTTACATTCATAGAAATTTCTTTCTCAGATTAAGGTCTACGTTCGATACTAGTAGACTTCTCTTGGACAGAAATACCCTTTTGTGCCTGTGGTTCAGATGGTTCTGAGCACTATGGGACTTAACTTCTGAGGTCATCAGTCCCCTAGAATTTAGAACCACGTAAACCTAACTAACCTAAGGACATCACACACATCCATGCCCGAGGCGGGAGTCGAACCTGCGACCGTAGCGGTCGCGCTGTTCCAGACTGAAGCGCGTAGAACCGCTCGGCCACTACGGCCGGCTTTTGTGCCTGTGGTAGTCTGATTTTGATGTCCTCCTTGTTCCGTCCGTCATTTGTTATTTTGCTGCCTAGGTAGTAGAAATCCTTAACTTCATCTACTTCTGGACCATCAATCCCGATGTTAAGTTTCTCGCTGTTCTCATTTCAACTGCTTCTCATTACTTTCGTCGTTCTTCAATTTACCCTCAGTCCATATACTGTTCTCATTAGACTGTTCGTTCGATTCAGCAGATCATAGCAAAGTCATCAGAAAATCGTTTCATTGATACTATTTAATCTTGAATTTTAATTCCACTCTGAGCCTTTCTTTTACTTCCATTACTGCTTCTTCGACGTACAGACTGAACAGTAGGGGCAAACGACTATACCCTTGTCTTACACACTTTTTAATCCGAGCACTTCGTTCTTGGTCGTCCACTCTTATTATTCCCTCTTGACTCTTCGACATATTGTATATTACCCACCTCTCCCTATAGCTTACCCCGATTTTTCGCAGAATTTCGAACATCTTGCACGATTTTACATTGTAGAACGCTTTTTCCATGTCGACAAATCCTATGAACGAGTCTTGATTTTTCTTTAGTCTTGCTTCCAATATCAACCACAACGTTGGAACTGCCCCTCTGGTGCCTTTACCCTTCCCAAAGCCAAACTGATCATCATCTAACACATCCTCAATTTTATTTTTCATTTTTGGTATATCATTCCTGTAAGCAACTTGGGTGCATGTGCTGTTAAGCTGATTGTCGGCTCTTGCAGTCTTCGGAATTGTGTGGATGATATTTTGCCGAACGTCACATTGTATATCGCCAGACTCATACATTCTGCACACGAAAGTGAATAGTTGTTTTGTTGCCACTTCCCCCTATGATTTTAGAAATTCTGATGGAATATTAGCTATGACTTGTGTCTTATTTGATCTTAAATCCTTCAAAGCCCTCTCTTATGAAGTATTGCAATAGTGGAACCCCTATGTCCTCTTTATCGAGTCCTGTTTCTTCTTCTGTCACATTAGACAAACTTCCCTCTCATAGAGGCCTTCAAAGTACTCTTTCCACCTATCCGCTCTCTCCTCTGCATTTAACACCGGAATTCCCGTTGCACTCTTAATGTTATCACACTTGCCTTTAATTTCAACGGAAGCTTTTAATTTCTTTTCGTATTATCTTCCCTGCACTTTTACATATTTCTTTTCTCAGCGACTTGTATTTTTGTATTCCTAGATTTGTCTGAACATTTTTGTAGTTTCTTCTTTCATCGATGAACTAAAGTATTTCTTCTGTGACCCATCGTTTCTTCACAGCTACCTTCTTTCTGCCTGTGTTATGCAGTTATATTTATTGTATACATTACGAAAAGCATCGAATTATAATCAGTAAACTAAAAGAAAATTGCGAATAATGAACTTTATGAAGCAAACACCGTAGGCAAGCAAGGAACTTGTTAACAAGTAACATAGCATATTTACTGCCTTTTTTCATCAAATCAATCGTTAAACTCTCGCTGCGTTGTGAGAATTCGGTTTCTCAGTTCTAGTGCACTCTAGTGTGACATTTACAAACTTAGCAGAGCCTTATTATAGTGGACAGAATTGCCAGTGCCGTTAACAATGGGATATCTTGAACCTTTTTAAGTGTTTTAACATCAAACCTCGATTACTCACGGATCACAATATAATAGAGTTACCGAGCTAGGGATTTGAGAATGAAGGTTCAGCCACTCTGTTTATTGATTTCCGTTATAAGCAGCTGTACAAGAAAATAATGTCGAGCTAGGTAAGATTACCCCATCGGAGGTTCGGGTCCTCCCTCGGGCATGGGTGTGTGCGTCGTCCTTAGCATAAGTTCATTTAAGTTCGATTAAGCAGTGTGTAATCTGAGGGACCGATGACCTCAGAAGTTTGGTCCCATAAGATCTTACCACAAATTTTCCAAAGGTAAGATTATCTCAGGTTCTGCTTGTTCAGCCTTACAGCATTTCGTAAGAGATATCCTCCTAAACTTCTGCTACATGCAACTAACCGGTACTTGAAGGCAGAGCCTGAAGACAACTTATTACCCATTTCAAAGATGTCATTCCATTTTGAACTGAAAATATTGTAACTACTTCCCGATAATTTAAAATCTATAACAGTTTTTTCAGAAATGTATTTCACCCTTTTAGGGAGGGTCTGCTTCAGAGTCTTAAATACTAGCCACTACTAGTCTGGGTTCTTTCCTGTTTCGCAGTTTATAACATAGAAGGGCACAGAGCTTAGTATGGGTGCAGAAACAGCAACAGTGGACGCTCTTAAGTAGAGAAATATTCGTCTGGACCGATCAGCCGCACACTGGTACACGTCGAAAGCTGTATAGGAATATGCAGAAAACAACTTGAGACGTACATCACGAAAATCTGGTACAACTAGGGCTACCTTTGGTGTTGTTGTTGTTTTTGTTGTTGGTGATGGTGTTATTCTGTACTAAGGGTTGTACAGTATTTCTCCGGAGAATAATACAGAGGTGTGTTGTCTGATTGTGGACGTCCGCCTGTTCACCACATCATTTGTACACGAAGCATACTTTCAGCAGTACAACGTACTATCTCATCGCTTCCGAACTGTGTAAGAATAGTTTGAGGAATATTTCACAGACATGTGGCTTGTTTGACCCAAATGTGTATCAGACCTCAATTCTATTGCGAACATTCGGGACACATACAACGAAATGTGTGCGCTTTGGACTAAACTTCGTGAGCAATGATCAGTTATTAAGCGGCCGTCGACCTTGATGGCTGTCCAACTTCCGTGAGGCCTCTGTGTCACCATATGCCCTTGTCGTCATCAGAGTAAAACATGAAGTTACATGGTATAGGTACCACATTTAAATCTTAATAAATGTGTCACATCGGACGCCCGAAACCCTGTAGGGTTTCCTACCTATCATTTGAGTTTAAGAAGATCACTTGTTCAAAGCTTCAATCATTTCTTCTGGGCTATATTTCTTGAGGTTATTTTCAGTCTCCTTTTTTGTAGAACAGTTTAATTATTTCGAAGGGCTTTGAAAATGTCGATTCTTGTAAAACGAAGTGCTACACACAGAAAACGCAGAACGAGAAGACCTTCTGTAATAGTCAGGTCCGCTCGAACTTAACAATCAGTCACTGTAATGGCAGCCAATGGCGTAAATGTAAATCTAAGTTCATGGTTTCTACTGCGGATAGTTAACAACAAACGAGTAGACAAACAGATTACTTTCTATGTCAGTTCACATTTTATAAGTTTTCGTCAAAGTGATTACTACTAACTTCTGGAATATACATCCAATGGAAGACTAGGATTACATTCTCACCAATCTCTTTTTACTGTGGGCGTACGATGCCCGTAGATATCGTTAGATGTTTCTCGTAGCATGTAACACATCTATTGTAGCTGTCTTCTATAAATATTTCGTCTTTCTAATAAAGCTCTAATGCCGTTTCTTTCTCTCGACTCTTAACAGATTCCAGAGATTCGACGTAATTCTTTAAGACATTTCTTAGTAGTAATTTAGCACGATATGACAAGAGTTATAGCTTATTTTCATCTATATTTTTAATTGTAACTAAGTTAATTTCGATCGTCTTCCCCTGGGGAAACAGTTGGTCCACTCTAAAATATTGGTAGAATTAGTACCGAAATATGATAGATAACTCGTATGACTCAATTACGAGACAAAAATGGTTCAAATGGTTCTGAGCACTATGGGACTTAACTTCTTTGGTCATCAGTCCCCTAGAACTTAGAACTACTTAAACCTAACTAACCTAAGGACATCACACACATCCATGCCCGAGGCAGGATTCGAACCTGCGACCGTAGCGGTCGCGCGGTTCCAGACTGTAGCGCCTAGAACCGCATGGCCAACTACGAGACACCTCATTAAATAAGTCGGGGGTAGTGTAAGTAGGCTGTTCAGGTTTTTATGTTGGTAACGCCACGTAGCGCTCTATATGAAAATCACTGACTGTGCTGTGTGAAGGCTGTGGTTGGTTTGCATTGCTGGAGTATATGCTATTGCAGTGTTGGGCAGTTGGCTGTTAACAGCGCGTAGCGTTGCACAGTTAGAGGTGAGCCGCCAGCAGTGGTGGATGTGGGGAGAGAGATGGCGGAATTTTGAGAGAGGACGATCTGGACGTGTGTCCATTAGAAGCAGTAAATTTGTAATATTGGATATCATGGACTGATATACATATTATGACTTTTGAACACTATTAAGGTAAATACATTGTTTGTTCTCTATCAAAATCTTTCATTTGCTAACTATGCCTATGAGTAGTTAGTGCCTTCAGTAGTTTGAATCTTTTATTTTGCTGGCAGTAGTGGCGCTCGCTGTATTGCAGTAGTTAGAGTAACGAAGATTTTTGTGAGGTAAGTGATTTGTGAAACGTATAGGTTAATGTTAGTCAGGGCCATTCTCTTGTAGGGATTATTGAAAGTCAGATTGCGTTGCGCTAAAAATATTGGCTGTCAGTTTAGTGTTGATCAGAGTAGGTAAAGAGCGAAATGTCTGAGAACGTTCAGTTGTGCCCAGCTGTTTGGAAATCAAATAATGTAAGAGGTTTATCAGCACAATCATTCATAGATTTTTCTAAGGGGAGGTTTCATATGTCGACCCTTATCCGAGGATACCTCACTGGAATCTTCTGATTTTTTCTTGTAGTTTGTGTAATTAGTGTTTGTTGTTGTTGTTGTTGTTGTTGTGGTCTTTAGTCCTGAGACTGGTTTGATGCAGCTCTCCATACTAATCTATCCTGTGCAAGCTCCTTCATCTCCCAGTACCTACTGCAACCTACATCCTTCTGAATCTGTTTAGTGTATTCATCTCTTGGTCTCCCTCTACGATTTTTACCCTCCACACTGCCTTCCAATGCTAAATTTGTGATCCCTTGATGCCTTAGGACATGTCCTACCAACCTGTCCCTTCTTCTAGTCAAGTTGTGCCACAAACTTCTCTTCTCCCCAATCCTATTCAACACCTCCTCATTTGTTACGTGATGTACCCACCTAATCTTCAACATTCTTCTGTAGCACCACATTTCGAAAGCTTCTATTCTCTTCTTGTCCAAACTATTTATTGTCCATGTTTCACTTCCATACATGTCTACACTCCACACAAATACATTCAGAAACGACTTCCTGACACTTAAATCTATACTCGATGTTAAAAAATTAGTGTAGCTATTGTTTATTGCTAGCGCGTAATTATAGAGAGAATTTCCTTTGTAGCTGTAGTTTTTCATTGTTGTACAGTAAAACAGTTGTGGCATGCATGTAGATTTGCACCAAGTATTTCGCAGCTGCGCTTGCAATTAACGAGATATTATTTTCAATGCTATGTTAATGTGTGTTCTTACATTGCTCTTCAAATTGTGCTTTTCTGTGTTATCGTGTGAAATATTGTGACAATAATGGTGTGTGAAAAACGTAATACTAGGCTCCAAAGTAAACTTAGAAATGACAGTGAAGACGAAAGCAGTGTGTTAGCGTCACCGCGTAATGAATTAACTAATGTTCAAACTAGTAATTTGGTAAAATATGAGAGATAACTCGTATGACTCAACCACAAGACACCTCATTAAATAAGTCGGGGATAGTGGTAACGTCCCATCGGAGTTACCATTACGTCATCTGTCATTCCTGACTTCTGAGGCTTAGGCGAACGTCACTTCTGTCACTTCGCCATTCGTCAGTTATATAAAGTTCATTTCCAACACCCTGGAAATTACAGAATAATTACACCAAAAAAATTGAGACACTAGATAGTTTGATCCTTACCCTAATGAAACCTGTTTTCAAGACGAGTTTCAATAAGTGTAAAGTTATTACTTGTTGTTGTATACGGCGTTATTATTCGAAAGTCGTAAGGAAAATAATCGTTACATTACAAAGTTCAGGAAACAAAATACTTATTATACAGTGAAGAGCCAAAGAAACTGGTACACGTGCCAAATTTCGTGTAGGGCCCCCACAAGCACGCAGAAGCGCCGCAACACGACGTGGAGTGCATTCGACTAACGTCTGAAGTAGTGCTGGAGGGAACTGTCACGATGCAGGGTTCATGGTGTCAGGGCTGTCCACACATCCATAAAGTCATAAGAGTACCAGGGGGTGGAGATGTCTTCTGAATAGCACGTTACAAGGCGTACCAGAAATATTCGGTAATGGTAATGTCTGGGGAGCGTTTAAACCCAGAAGAGTGTTCCTGGAGCCACTCTGCAGCAATTCTGGACGTGTGGGGTGTCGCATTGTCCTTCTGGAATTGCCCAAGTGCGTCGGAATGCATAATGGACATGAATGGATGCAGGTAATCAGACAGGTTGTTTACGTACGTGTATCTGCCAGAGTCGTATCAGGGATTCCATATCACTCCAACAGCACGCATCCCACACCATTACAGAGCCTCCACCAACTTGAACAATCCTCTGCAGACATGCAGGGTCCATGCATTCGTGAGGTTGGTACTATACCCGTACGCGTCCATGCGCTCGATACATCGTGAAACGAGACTTCATGCAACAAGTTTCCAGTCATCAACAGTCCAATGTCGGTGATGACGGGCCCTGGCGAGGCGTACAGCTTTGTATTGTGTATTTCAAATGGTTCAAATGGCTCTAAGAACTACTATGGGACTTAACATCTAGTTCCCTAGACGTAGAACTACTTAAACCTAACTAACCTAAGGACATCACACACAGCAATGCCTGAGACAGGAGTCGAACCTGTGACCGTAGCACAGTGCGGTTCCGGACTGAAGCACCTAGAGCCACTCGGCCACAACGGCCGGCTGTTGTGTAGTCATCAAGTGTACACGAATGGGCCTTCGGCTTCGAAAGCCCATGTCGATAGAGTTTCGTTGAATGGTTCGCACGCTGACACTTGTTGATGGCACAGCACTGATATCTGCAGCAATTTGCAGAAGGGTTGCACTTCTGTCACGTTGAACGATTCTCTTCATATCGTCGTTAGTTCCGTTCTTGTAGGATATTTTTCCGGACGCAGCGATGTCGGAGATTTGATGTTTTACCGGACTCTTGATATTCACGGTACACTCGTGAAATGGTCGTACGGAAAAATTCCCGCTTCATCGCTACCCCGGAGATGCTGTGTCCCACCGCTCGTGCACCGATTATAACACCACGTTCAATCTCACTCAAAACTTGATAAACTACCATTGTTGCAGCAGTAACCGATCTAACAACTATTCCTGAGACTTTTATCTTACATAGGCGTTGCCGACCGCGGTGCCGTGTTCTGCTTTTTTGCATATCTCTGTATTTGAATACGCATGCCTCTACCAGTTTCTTTGGTGCTTCAGTGTACATTTTCAACAAAATTGTACATAATGCCGAACTGTTTAAGTTTCTTACCTGTACACAAATATGTGTTTTAATTGAGCTGCCGGCCGCGGTGGTCTAGCGTTTCTAGGCGCTCAGTCCGGAACCGCGGGTCTGCTACGGTCGCAGGTTCGAATCCTGCCTCGGGCATGGATGTGTGTGATGTCCTTAGGTTAGTTAGGTTTAAGTAGTTCTAAGTTCTAGGGGACTGATGACCAGAGATGTTAAGTCCCATAGTGCTCAGAGCCATTTGAACAATTTTTCTTTTAATTAAGCTACGCTGTTTTAGTCCACATAATACCAAGTAATATTTCCAAACTTAGTGATCTTCTTTCCGAGATGAATAACTTAGGGTTTCAAAATCTGAAATGTCATGCAAGAGAATCTGCATATTTGTGGTCCGACTACGAGTAAATTTTATTTGTATTGTCCGTGTTCATCCTTACCAAGCGTAGATCTGAATGAAAGGGGTTCGATCTGTAGCAGGTTGTCTGTACCATCCGATGGCTACCGTCGGGGACTAGTTCTCCTGAATAATGTCACAAAAACACGGAATCCATTCTCGAATATAATTAATATTAACTTATACTTTATCCGTGTGAGTTATGCGTTGTTCGGAAGTGGACAAGTGTTTCTGTCTCAAATTTGCAGAGCCGTTGCTTGCATGAGATGTGTCATGTATTAAAGCCAATTTTGTTTCGATTAGTGTTATCATCTTCAGTTGAATGAACTTGTACGAGAAAATTACTACGGTAGGCAATAACAGCTACACGGGACATAGAGGTCTTTATATTCCAAAAGACTGTTTAATACTTTCACTCACTGAACTGAGAAGTACATGACGAAGTAAACAGTTTACGTTCTAGTTGAGATTTTACTTACTTACGAAAATTATAGCTTCTCATTACCGAAGTACCGACACAATTTAAGGTATGGTACAACAAAAAGTATTGTGTCTGATCTGTCGAGAACTTGTGCGGTATCTATTGAGACAGGTCTGTGGGGGAGGTTGTTACTTGCACTTATGGAATTCGTACGTACTTTGGAAGTCTCAAACACTAAGGGGCAATTCTGAATTGGTCATTATTCCGACGTAGTCTTCGTTCAGAGTAGCTGTGTCGCCGGAAGATGTATTTGTTTTGACATCGCTGGTTGAGGGCAGGAGGTCTATAGGTCGACGAGTAATGAGACAGACGCCGAGCACAGGGCTCGTGGCAATGGAGACGTAAAGTTAAGTGCACCTGTGTTTCAGTAAAATGATTTGTGTTTGAATATTGTGAAACAGAGGAGAAAGATTCGAGTAGTGATTTAGAATGAAATAAGATTAGAAAAGCATACGAAGAGGAATGAAGATAACATTTTTTTATTTAGTTGCATTGCAGTCGCACATAGTTTGGAACCGATGTAGAACGGGACACCTACATCAGAAAACTTTGGATTTTTCATTAAAGACTCAGTAATTTTCACTATAACGTACTTTTCAGTTTATTATTTATTTGTCTAGGATTGATGAGAGTAAGACTTTGATATCAATGTTGCCCTTTGTCCATGTTAATGAGTGGTATAACATGTATCTCATGCAAGTAATAATATTACACAAAATTTAAAAACTGTCTGTAAAGAAATATTTCACATGATAGCATTGTCCAGATCGGCGATCATATCGTTTTTATGTAAAAATTTTCTCACTCAGTGATGCATGTAAAATAGTTTACTTGTTGTCAGGAACATCGCACTAAGCTCTCAGCAACTGTAGTTACAAATCTGCAGCTGGCGCACAGAGCAGCATGCACCGCGTTTCGAAGCAATTACATTACGTGGTAAAAAAATTTCATTTAAGGACTAGTTTCCAACGAATGTTGTCAACGCCCAGCGACCATTTCATGAACAACAATATTAGCCATATCATTAACACACAGGGACCACTTTGTTTAATTAAAGGGGTTAATAGTAAAGTTCAGGATTCAATCAGTTTGCACACTCTTTAGAAAGATTGTAAAACAAGGCCAAATTCATGTTGTATTCTTGCAGCCAGCTATATTTGGTTTCTCTAACAGTTGGAAACCCACAAAATCACCCAAACTAAATAACAGCAAAGTTACAGCCAGCCAGCCAAGCCCGTTGAGTTCAAAATCAAACTAAAAAAAAATTAAAGGAAACTTTCACTATTAGACAACTCTCTTTTGTGATCTTTTTTGTGTGTTTTCGAGAGGTGTGATTAACTCTTCTGTGTCACTATATTGTAAGTGCTTGTCGACCAAGGACTACTCAGCCGCTGAGAGATGCTATGAAAATTTCCGAGCGATAAAAAGAAAACGGGTTAATTTATAGGTCAGTGAAGAAGTTGCATACCTAATGAAAAACACTATTTTGTTGGACGCTAATTAGATAGCTAAGAGTCGTTCGACATCCACTGTTGGTTTGAAGCATCATCCAGACGTTTACATCGTCATCCTCAGGGATTAGGCACCCAGCACCCACGTTCCTGCTGCGTCTAATGTTATCTATGAAATTTGTGGTCGCCTCCGTCTTTTTTATTTATTTATTTACTTATTTACTTCTTTATGTTTTGCATCTTGGAAGTCAAGAAAGAAATTCCTTCGTCGATCTGTTGTCCCATGTAGGCGTCCCGCAGTTCCACATTCATTACAACTTGTTCCCTAATTTATTCGTTTTCCTGCCTCCACTTCTGTTTCGCAACATAGGTCTCTCCGTACCTCGCTAAACTACCCTTAATTTTGAATGTTATTCTTATCGAAAGCTAATCCACACATCTGACTGACGACTGACTATAAATTTACTTTTCAAATCACTATACGAGGTATTACAAATTCCCTGTTACAGGCTACTAGGAATTGTCGAAGGGATTTAGTGTATACATTTTTTTTTATCTGGAATCCATATCCGGAGATGTACCGCTTGGATGTAAAATAAGTTTGAAGATCAGTTCACTTTCAAACCTCCCGCTTTACGGTCTGCACACAAACTGAGAATATACCGCCATCGTCAGTTCTTGTTGTAATTATGACACGACATACCATTTTCGTCCGAGTACAACAACGGGTGCATTCGAAGCTAGGACGGTTGAATGTAGTGCTCCACGGACTCGTCGCACTCTCGACTTTGAGGTAGGACGTCCTCCGTCATCAGGAGAGCTCGACGAGTATTCGAAACACAGTCCATGCCATGGACTCCTCTAGAACACACACGTCAGAGCTCATTGTCTCTGCTGTGTGCGAAGTGGGAGATTCTACAGTGATTCCATCTACAAACTTATTTTACAGCCAAACGGAACATTTCCAGACACGGGCTCACCACATGGGTACGAAAAGCATACCAGATGTAGATCACTGAAAGATGTTCGACATCCACTCGTGGCTTAATGCCTCATCCAAACCTTCACATGCATTGTTTTCCTCAGGGATCAGACATCCACGTTCCTGCTACTTGACACAGCCCAAGTGCTTAAAAAATCTCTGGGCCTGTTCTGCAAAGCGACATGAAATGGAACGAGCATGTGAGGATAAGGAGGGGAAGGCGAATGGTCGACCTATTTTTACTGGGGAAATTTTATGGATATTGTGTTCATCTGTGAAGAAGACCTGTTCTTGAGTACTGCTCGACTGTTTAAGATCCCTAACGGGTTGGATTAAAGGAAGGCATCGAAGCATTTCAGAGGCGGGCTACTGGATTTGTTACCTACAGGATCGAAGGACAAGCAAGGGTTACGGAGATACTTCGGGAACTCAAATGGTAATCCTTGGAGGGAAGGCGAAATTCTTGCCTAAAAACGCTATTGAGATAATTTAGAGAACTGGCATCTGAAGCTGACTGCAGAACGATCCTGATACCGCCAACATACATTTCGCGTAACGACCACAAAAATAAGGTGAGAGAAATCAGAGCATATATACATTAAAAAAACTAAACTCCTCCCGAACAGGCTATGAAGTCCCAACGGTACCGACCGGCCGCCGTGTCAGCCTCAGCCAGAACATATGTATATAAGAAACTCCACCAAATTTCTTTGGCTCGGAGAATACGGATCACTGAAAACAGACAGAGATGAAACAGAACATGCAACATTTTGGCGAAAATTACCGGCGAGCATTCGATTCTAAATGTTATGTCTCTCCCTCTTTTTAAGGGTCTGAACATTATTAGCTGTTGGCAGTAACGGCTGGTATGAATGGTTGCTCTAAGCGGATTTGAAAGCTGAACTGAATGATTTGAAATTTAAAGAAGGGAACTATAACATTTAGAGACCGTGTTTCTAAGAGTTTATGAGCGGGGAGGAGGTTCCGTTTGTGAGAGAAGCGTGGCACAGCCTGAGGCTGCGACGTGACCCGCAGCCCGGACTCTGGACGCGCCTTCCGTGGGCGAGAGGCGGCGGCGGCAGCCACAGTGAAGCAGAGGCAGCACGCCTGCCCCTCGGAGGTCCGGGCTCCGCTCCTGGTGGGATGGCACTGCCAGCCGGCTGCCTACGCGGAGCCGATAGGAGCTGCGATGCCGCGAGGCACGGCAGCGGCCACCGGGTGGCCTTTGCCTCAGAGACCAGATACAAGCCGTTAGGTATTCTCTGCAGGTCTTGCCTGTTGAATGAGTTTGGGGCAGAAGGATCCGAACGGCGTGTTAGCACGACAGTGAAGTCGTAAAGTTGTGACGCGGCGGCCAGCAAGCCACATGACGAAACAGTTGTGGAGCAACTGCATGCCGTCGTTGTCTGCTCGTGGGATGATTATGGTCCGAATGACGAGAAACCCGTTCACAGAACTCAGACGCAAGAGATCCAAACTGGAAACAAGGAAAGAGGGTAATAATTTTGTTGTGCATCACTTCCTACACAACAGCAACAGACTACATAGTGGTGCGGCAACTGTTGTTGCAGAAAAGCTGGACAGGAGCGGAAATTACTAGCGAACAAGTTAACTCAGTATACAGAAGATTTACTTAACTTGTAATTCTACAAGCTTATTATGACTGACTACAAGTAATGCAGCAAGAAATAGTCCAACTCTTGTGACAGCAACAAGGATAAGGTTCTCTGAACTAAAGCACTGACGATGACGTCGCAGACGTGAATAGTTGACATCTGTGTAGCGTCACGTGGTGAAGAGGCTCCAAGTGCGAGCGGATGTTTGGCTGCCGCTGGCCGTCTTGTATTGCCGCGGAAGAGGACGCTCGAGGTACGCAGCTGCTAGAGAGCCTATATAGGGAGAGAGTGCCCAATCGGCCCGTGGCCGCCATGTTTTTACCAGATTGCGCGCGGGACGTATAATTAGGCAGCAACGCAAGCAGAAAGCTAGCCACTTTACGAGTAAATTAAGGCATGTGTTTGACGCATCAGACCAAAGCCGATTCTCTAGCTTAATACTCGGTACATGATTAAAACAAATGCCATTCGTCTATGTTTATATAGGCCTAAAAAATTTGTGAGCTAATGGAAGTGTCGTGAAGCAATGCGTATATCTGCCGAATTTCAACAGCTGTATTTTATGATGCTATATAAACATTGACAACTGATTAATAAGAAAAAGAAGTTACATTTAATGTATCTCAGAGTACATGATGCTATTTCAGATTTTTCCTTGCGGATATTCATCGCTGAAATTGCTGAACTCCTGTGTCTTTCCGTCCCAACATAATGCATTTTAAGTGTGTGTCGATCTTATAACATTTTCTTATGCTGGCAAAACACGTCATTCTGTACACGCTTTCAAGAACTCTGTACCACAGAAATCGGAAAAATATAAATACTTAGGTACTCCGTCTTCAGGCCACGAGTGGCCTACCGGGACCATCCGACCGCCGTGTCATCCTCAGTGGAGGATGCGTATAGGAGGGGCGTGGGGTCAGCACACCGCTCTCCCGGTCGTTAGGATGGTATTCTTGACCGAAGCCGCTACTAGTCGGTCGAGCAGCTCCTCAGTTGGCATCATGAGGCTGAGTGCAGCCCGAAAAATGGCAACAGCCCATGGCGGCCTGGATGGTCACCCATCCAAGTGCCGATCACGACCGACAGCGCTTAACTTCGGTGATCTCACGGGAACCGGTGCAGCCACTGAGGCAAGGCCGTTGCCTCATAAATACTTGGGTACTCTACTGAAACAGCAGAAAGTAGTTAAAATAGGTAACTGAATATCCGAACGATAATTATAATTTACAGGAATGTGAATAGCCAAGACTACAGCGCCAAGTGCGAATCGCTAGTCGGAGGTACGTAGACTTAGGGCTCCGTGTGCACGTTAAAACAATCGTGTCACTCAAGAGCCATTAAAAGTCTAGAAAATAACTTTTAAAGAAAACCTGGATTGAGGAGGATTCCAACTCACGACCTTCGGATTACAACGAGCATCATAAATCCATCTTCACTTCGTTTTTGCACCCAACAACGGAGCAACGAGGCATTCCTCTTGACTGTCCTTAATCATTTTGTAATTCATATTATTAGTGACATTCAGTAAATCACTTTAAATAAAAATTTTGCCTCTAAAATTGCTGTGAAGTTCTAAAAGCATCGTCATAGATACGACCAACAGAGTGACTGTAAGATAATTTACGTAAATAGAACCGACAGAGAACATGCAAAAGTCCTTCAATACCTACCGTATTACAACCTGTACACAATTGTACAACGATATTGGCGTTCGAACCGTTGAACAGAACCAATAGTACAGAATCCCACATAGTATCTATTTATACTCGTACCAAATCAGCGTCTGTTTGGTAAAAACATGGCGTCTTCGTCTCTCAGCCAATCAGCGACGCTATCACCATTGTCCACTCTCTCCCTCTATATAGGCTCTCTAGGAGCTGCTGGAGGCATGGCTTAACCTGTGCGCCCCATTAAGAGTCCGCGCGACTGCTATCGGCATCTGACGCAAAATTTCATTTCCATTCCCCACTTTATGACGTTAGTAGGGCGGTATCGATATGTAATACCACAAATCTGATTTATAAGGAGTTTTTTTTCTCGCAAGGAGAAACGAATATAAATTGGTTTCATTTTACCCGTGATGGATACGAGGCCGCACTTGTTAAAATTAGTGTTAAAATGTAGGTTCAACAACCCTCCCCAATGAAAAATTATGCTACAAAAATGTTATAAAAATTTACAAAACACTCCATCGACCAACACTTGAATATCTATCGTCAGTATCGGAACGGTTCGTGATAAGACTGATGGAGGAAATAGAAACGAAGCAAAGAAGGGCAGCGAGTTTCGTTATAAATTAATTTTGTAAGCCGAAAGTGTCACAGGGATGATCAACGAACACCAATGGTGACCGCTCCCATGAGAGGCGTTCTGCATCACGTTATGGTTTATTGTTAAAGTTCCGTGAACGTACGTTCCTAGAAGAGTCAACCAATCTAGGACGGAAAGAAACAGTGCGAAAATCTTGAAAGGGTATTCCAGGATAGGTTATGTTGAGAAATAATTCTTCAGAAAGAAGTTCGGTACGTTGCGCCGTTCCCAAGTTAATTAGCATTCAAATTAGTCAGTCAACCCGTTGCATGCGCAAATTCAAGCGGCCAAACAGTGTCGCCAAACGCGTCCTTTGTTTGGTTTCCTAAAACCGAACAGGAGAGCAATACAAATATCGAACATGGGACGGTAGTAAGGATCGAACCAGAGCCCAAGGCTGAGCTGTCTCGTGCATTACCATCTACGCCATGAGAACAATTGACACTAATTTTATCTGCAGGCCGCTTGTATTTCCTCGCACAATGACTTGATTGGCTGACTCCAATGCTAATAAACTCCGGAGGGGCGAAACGTATCGATTTTTTTCCCAACAATAATTTCCCAGCACAACCTATCCATCAACACTGTTCTAATCGTGTCAGACTAGTTCTCACTACCCTGTAATTGCACCCTCGTACGTCTATTTCGCGTAAAGATCAGGAAGGTAATATTAGGAACATTGGAGTCCTCACGGAGGCTTATCGCCAATTGCTCTTCCCGCGAACTATTGGCGACTGGAACAGGGAAGGGGCGAAGTGACACTCGAGCACAAAGCATTCTTCGCCATACACCGAAAGGTAGCTTGCGGATTATAGATGTAGATGAAGATATAACGGTGAAAGCGATAAAGAAAAAATTTAAACAAGGTCAATAAAAATTCGTGGTCGTTTCCCTTGTGATCGTGTTATCCTAAACCGTGTTCAACTTCTCTCGTCCAGTTAGTAAAATAAAGGAGGAGATCAGTGTTTAACGTCCCGTCGACAACGAGGTTATTCTGAGATCGTCGGTAAAATAAACTAATACATAATACACTAATACTTTCTGCGAATAAAGTCAGTGCCACTTAACGGCTATTTGCGTCATCAATCCGTATGGCTACAGGAAGGGCACACTCGGACACAAGCACATATGTAGCACTACTGAGCACTTCGTGTGCATAATCGAAAAATCAAAAACACTCTCACCAAAGATCAATGATGGCGCTGCAAGGGAGTTGGAATCACTTACGATTTACTTTCAGAATTAAACACAATTTATTTATATTAAGATAGGCCCCAAAAGCAATGACGCCAGTGAATTTGAACAGGAATAATCTATAATCATCAGTAATCAGAGTTGATTCATGGTTCGGGCCATAGACTGTAGCGGAGGAAGAAACGGCGCAGGAGTGGCAGTGATATGTGCCGTCAGCACGTCCTCTGCAAAGGACGTTAGTGCTACTGGACTCCGGTAGTAATCATTACCCCGTATTGACGGTTGTGAACTTGTGGCCATAAGCAGCAGCAGCAGCTGAACTAATTCCACTGAACAATGAAACAGGAACAATAACAGGCATTGCCTGCACGCGCTTTGGATAGTACGTCAGTGTCGATCAACTCTGGTATTAATCCTCAGTCCATATCAACGGAACTACTGAATCGATACGGCCTAAGACCCGAATCATCAGAGAATGTGCCAACAGCGTGTATCACCGCATTTCTTCAGCTGCTAAAGTATGGGGTCACTCATGCGTTGGCATCGTCCACGGATTTCTATGACAGGTAGGAGGTTTGTGAGGCAGGGCTGTAACGTTGGTTTTACCTCTCGTTCAGAAGTTGATTGGTTCCGGCTGGTTACAGCTTCATTTCCAGAATTTCATGTTTGGAGAAAAATGCCTTGAGTAAACGAGGATACACAATAGCCACAAGTGTTACAAGCGTTACAAATGAGCGCGAATCCATCCAATCTGGACTTAAACATACTTACGGCAATTACCAGGATAAGACGTCAATTTATTTTTCAGTTATGAAAAAGGAATTGTTTCCGTTGATAAATGTCATATTTTGCTGTATTTTGACGTGATGCATCACTGTGACAGGTCCTGGAGCATCTTAAATATATGTTCTCCGTCGAATAGGAACATAATACCTTTCATTAAACACTCCCTACGTCCGTTTAGTACCCGTCAGACATTCTTCACGAGGGGGGCATCTTCCCAATTGTGGCATTTCATGGAGGAAATCTTGGGTCTCTCTGCCACCCACAATTTTGTTTTCGTTTTTCCTCCAAGCAATCGCACTCCATATTGATGTTACTTTGGAAATTTTTGGGGAGTAATGTAGCTTTTACTTCCAAATGAAGTTCTAAATTCGAATATGAAGTATACGTAATAAACTTTCTTATCATATTATGTTTACACTGAGTCATGTTCTCTAGAACTTCGCTAAATTCAATGGCAGAAAATTATTCATGCAGTTTTTATTTTCTGATTGCTCCTCAGTTTCTGGCATATTGCGTAGGTCATTGTTTAACTACGAAATATGCCCTTCATTCAAATTTGTGAGTCTATTGATTTTGATGAAAGAGCATAGAGAGAACGCGATAGATTCGTCCTGTATCATGAAAGCGACACAGTAGCGCCCTGACTCGAAGAAAAATGTTACCAACGCTTTACCTGTGTTTAGAAAACTTCTTTAGCGTTAACTGTGTACATCGGTGCCCTTTTTCTATTCAGTATTCTGCCACACACTAACACCACTATGTTCAGGAAACCCGTTACTTCCCTTCCTCATGCCGCATCAGATTTGAGAAACATAGTCCCACACAACTTATGTATCGTCCATCTGTCAAGCAGAACAGGAAACTTGTAGAGCGATCAGCAGGAGAAAAACTACTAAAGGCTGGCCACGACGTTCCATAGGTGTTCATGGTCATCGCACCATTTGGAGCTAAGTTGGAGCGGAAATGCAGTGAAAAACACACCGTCGTATACGAATCGTACAATTAATATCAAATCAGAATGGCAGTGCAAAAGTTGTAGACAGTGTTCCCAGGATCTAAGTTTTGAGGGAGGCAGGCGCAGGTCGTGGGATCTTACGCTAGTTTCGCATTGGGTGATGAAATACTGTTAACAGTTAAGTCAGACAAGTCTGATTACAGTTTCTGGTGCTGAATGTCCATTACGTGTTGCGGATTTCATCAAACCGATACTTTACCGATATGTCTGTCTGTTTGCTGGTACTTTATTCGAGTTCAGTTTGAAAAGACTTTTGTCTAGGTGACGGTGGCAGGTCCGGCTGCTTATTCTGCACCACGCTGAGTAGGCTCTTGCTGTGCCCTTCAGCCCCATCACTGCTTTGAGATAGCTCTCCACTCTAGTCTCTCCTGTGTCGGAGTAACACTTAAATTTTTATTCTATATTATCAAATTCCTCTTTTTTCGGTATTTATATTTTATTTATTTTGGGCATCAGTAGTTTTTATTTTGATTCCCAAATAGCAAAATTCGTCTATGACTACTATTGGCTCATTCGTTCATACTCTCACTATCGACTAATTTAATTCTACTAAATTTCATTACAATTGTTTTACTTGAGATTGATTTACAATATCTTTTTCAACACTCTGTCTTATCCAGATGGATTACAGTGTAACCGGCATATATTTCTTCTCCTTGAAATTTAATTCCCTTTCAAAATTTCACTTTTGCTTACTATACTGCTTGCTGACTGTACAGATTGGATAACCTCAGGGATAGGTTACAAAACGTTTCTCACTATGTTCTCAACTACTGCATCCTGTTAGTATCCATCAACACCTGTGACTGCAGGTACGTTTCTGCATAAGTTGTAGACAACCTTTCACTCACTGTATTTTATTCCTGCTGTCTCTAGAATTTCGAAGGACGTACATCAGTCAACTATGTGATAGGCTTTCTTTAAATGTATAAATGTTATAAACGAGGGTTTACCTTTCCTCAATTTATCCCCTAAGATTAGGACATACTACTCCATGGAAAACAACAGTTCCAATCCTCTGGTTCTGACTAAGGTGTTGCAGAGGTTTCCTTTGCTGGCGAGTTAAGATCTCGAACCGCTGATTCCCTCCTAGGTATCGTTAACGAGGAATTCCTTTTCCACATTAGCTTTCCTCTTCACAATATTGACGTTACGATGAGCCATTTCTCAAACATTGCACACTATCGTTCAGAATGGAAATGGAAAAGTGCAAAAAGTTTCATGATTTGATTGATTTAATTATTTTAGTCTAGTGCCCTTAGTGTAACACAGTTTATGGCTACAGTGACCTTAGTCAAATTGATATTTATCACAGTGTGAGTGGTGTGTACAATTTTTCACTGGTCATACAGAATGGTAAGGAGAGGTGGGCAACAGAGTGTTTTGGAAACTGTCATCATAGGAAAGCTGTACAGGATCAGGAATGATTAGCGAACAAGTTAACACAGCAAACAGAAGGTTTACTTAACTTGTATTTCTCCAAGAGAACGAAGACTCACTACAAATAATGCAGCCAGAAACAGAGTCCACCTATCACAATATCACCAGGAGAAAGCAACGATCGAAGGTGCCGTATAGTGACTCCAAGTGCAAGTGGGGTGAGGAGCAGCCGCCGGCCGTCCTCTATCGCGACGGCAGAGGGCGCTCGTATTCGAGAGCCACTGGATGTATGGCTCAGTGGGTGTGCCCCATTTGGTCCACCACATACCGCAAGACGTATATGAACGCTAGAGAGAAACTTGCCATTCCTTTATCAACCTAAAGACACCCGTGTGGTGCTAGTGATACGTGGTACCACAATAATGTTACATAATTTGTAGATGTAGTACGCAACGTAGACCACAAAACTTTTCTGTTGAGGCAGTCAGTTGTAGAATAAGGAAGCGTCTCTTTACGAGTGGAACAATGAAGCCTGCTGTCTCAGTCGCGTCATGAAGCGTACATACACAAATCAAGATACTTCATGAACAAGCCGATGAATCAATTTCTGCTGTTCCAGGAAATCTGTACAGTAGTGTGGCCACACGTGGAGAACCAGGCGTACTGTAGGGCAGCAAACGATCTGCACGGGCTGAATGGAAGCACATACTCGTACTGTACTTGCCAGGGACGCGGCGCCTTCTGGGTTCCGCTGCTTGTGATGGCAGGCGCCGCGGCCACGTGATTCATTGCCCTGCGCACCTGCTGCAGCGGCCAGGCCGCAGGTTCTTGCAGAGTGGATGCTCGGCGAGCGTTCTTTCAAGCCCGTTTTACACGAGCTACTTTCTGGTCCAAATTTACTCGAAGTGCATGCGCGTCTCGTGCCTTCGTGTGAATCAGCAGATACGCACGCAGCGACTGTGTCTATAACGTCAGTGATATATAGATTGTGCCAAATGTGTACTTTTAAATTTCCGAGTGCGCTGAAAACTGCGAATGCGCAGAAACAAAGCCTGTGGCGTCACCTGCTAACATGGCAAGATAACATATTCGTCTGGTCGAGCTCACTCCTATTATGCGAGTGGGTTTTGGGCCTTCGTGTCTTCTCGATCTTTATTATGTCGTTTGTTTAGTTTCCGTGACGGACTGATATTTTTCCTAATCGTGTTCTCCTGCAAGAGAGACGAAATAGCTGTAACCAGAAAGGTGTTTACGTTTTACCGCAAAAATAATTTACAGTGTTATTTATCACTTACCAAGAAAACAAGCTACAAAGGATAAAGTAAAGAGGAGCTCTTATCTGCGTTCTACACATTGTTTGATGTGTTTAGAAGTATACGTTTCCTCGAACAAATAAAAGTATATGTTTTGAAATATTTAAACGTCACTTTTCCTATTCTATTAGTAATCAGGAGAGACTTTCGAAAAGAACATCCATTATGAAATTTGCTTAATCATTAATAAACACTATTATCATGCTTTCTTCTACATTTGTTACGTATGGTATTAAGTTTTTTTTTTCGTGAAAAGGATAAGCTCTCATAACCTCACTTTCGGTGTTCATGTGCCAAACTGCAGAGTACAGGTCTCACAATACGTGTAATTTTTGCGCTGACGTCTAAACGAAAATCACCACTCGAAACAGACGAGACTCAGAACATGAATCAAACGCCATAGACGCTGCAGTACACCTACTTCAAATAACAAAGTATACAGTAAAAAAGGGGCTTTAGCGCCGGCCGAAGTGGCCGTGCGGTTAAAGGCGCTGCAGTCTGGAACCGCAAGACCGCTACGGTCGCAGGTTCGAATCCTGCCTCGGGCATGGATGTGTGTGATGTCTTTAGGTTAGTTAGGTTTAATTAGTTCTAAGTTCTAGGCGACTGATGACCTCAGAAGTTAAGTCGCATAGTGCTCAGAGCCATTTGAACCATTTTGAAGGGGCTTTAGCAATTGGAAAATGCGTCGAGGAGATTTTGCCCTTTGCTACGCCAATCGAAGGCAAGCGGCACAATATTTTGAACGTCATCTCTGTGCCAACATGTTTCTCAACATACTAGGACATAGGGTTGACTTTCCTAATCGAAGCTACTGATATTCGATTTGGATACTGGAGGAAAAATGAATGTAAACAAAATACTGAATTTTTAGGTTTTCTCGGCGTGATATTCCTTCGAACGTTCAGCCGACCTGTTGATCCCAATTTTACAAACATCATTTAGACGGCCGATCCAATCGTTTTCTTTAGGTGTTGCGAACTGAGTAGCTATGCCTCCTTGCTGACTGGAATCCAACGACATTCTGAAATATTGTTGGGCTTGAGCCGCTATTTATAGCTGATTTCGATTCCTGGCGACCGCTATGCCCTTTGATGCTCGTTTTTTTGTCAGAGTACACAGTGTTACTTTGTGAAACGCTCATGACTACATCCTTGTCCAACTCCGGTAGATGAAATGCCGGACGAGGTCTTAATAAACTGAGTGCTGTATCCCAAGCCTTGTCTAAATTGACTATTCGACATCT
Source organism: Schistocerca americana (assembly GCF_021461395.2). Classification (NCBI taxonomy): domain Eukaryota; kingdom Metazoa; phylum Arthropoda; class Insecta; order Orthoptera; family Acrididae; genus Schistocerca; species Schistocerca americana. Next base: position 497,703,849 of record NC_060121.1, read on the forward strand.
TTATTTCCGTAGACTCCTTAATTACGCTGTCCAGGGACTAGATGTTTGCATGACACTGTTCTTGTCATACTTCATTGTATGACTGTTTTGGAAACGGTGTTTAGCGAAAGCATGTCTTTTTGGTTGTTTTAGTAGCGTGTGTCCCTGATATTCTATAAAATTTTCCTCGTCTGTTCTAATTGTCCGCCTGACGTAAGACATGCTTGTGTTCCGATTAACCCAGTTGTAAAATACGATACATGTACAAAATTCACATGCAAACGGGAAATCAGAGAGTACAGTTTCTAGAAATTGCATCTTACTGTATAGTGGAACACAAATAAAACTAATCTTATACTTCACCGAGTACAATGTCAGAAATATTCATATTTCTGAACTTTTCCCTATTGCAATCTAGCTAGTACTATTGTTTTGAAACTTCCTGGCAGATTAAAACTGTGTGCCCGACTGAGACTCGAACTCGGGACCGGGCGTGAGTCGTGCTTCGGTAGCTCAGATGGCAGAGCACTGGCCCGCGTACGGCAAAGGTCCCGAGTTCGAGTCTCAGTCGGGCACACAGTTTTAATCTGCCAGGAAGTTTCATATCGGCGCACACTCCGCTGCAGAGTGAAAATCTCATTCTGGAAACATCCCCCAGGCTGTGGCTAAGCCATGTCTCCGCAGTATCCTTTCTTTCAGTAGTGCTAGTTCCGCAAGGTTCGCAGGAGAGCTTCTGTAAAGTTTGGAAGGTAGGAGACGAGATACTGGCAGTAGTAAAGCTGTGAGGACCGGTCGTGAGTCGTGCTTCGGTAGCTCAGATGGTAGAGCACTTGACCGCGAAAGGCAAAGGTCCCGAGTTCGAGTCTCGGTCGGGCACACAGTTTTAATCTGCCAGGAAGTTTCATATCAGCGCACACTCCGCTGCAGAGTGAAAATCTCATTCTGGACTATTGTTTTCTTTGCCACCACAAATCCAAACAAGTCTTTGGATGACTTTATAAAATGTAATTTATCGTGTGCGCTTCCTTCGTTTCACGGGAAATCAACAATGTTTCTGCTACGGAATACTCTTACTCTGTACGCTCTATTCTTTGCAAGCTTGTGGTTGAATGATTGCCTACAATACGAGAACTTAGTGTCAAGCATGCAGCATTTAAAGATTACCTTGCGAATGTCACATAGGTCACTGATATATTCACAAGATTGTTTTATCAGGCAGGTATGTGACAGTCTTTGCGTCATTTAACAATAAATCAGTGACTGTTCGGAATAATTATGGCCAGCCGTGGTGGCCGAGCGGTTCTAGGCACTACCGTCTGAAACCACACAACCGCTGCGGTCGCCGGTTCGAATCCTGCCTCGCGCATGGATGTGTGTGATGTCCTTAGGTTAGTTAGGTTTAAGTAGTTCTAAGTTCTAGGAGACTGATGACCTCAGAAGTTAAGTCCCATAGTGCTCAGAGCCATTTGGACCATTTGAGGAATTATGGTTAAGACTCAACGGCTCTTCAACATCAGGGTATTAGAGATTGTTTAAATCGGTAAATCTAACTTCACAACTGTGCCATACTTATGATACGGCAATATTCAGAGAGCGCAGAAGACTGAGAGCTGACATCTGTTAGTATTTCTCGTCAAGACATACGTTTCTCCTCTTTCCAGTTCCGTTTCGATAATTCATTTACTGAGTCACGTAATCCAACACCGAGTACCATATTTCCGTGAATAAAATTTCTGTATATTTTCTGTCCTCGCGGCTTTGGGACTTAAATCTACTTTTACATCTACATCAACAATTTGTACTCTGAAAGGCATCTTACGGCGCGTTTCAACTCGTATAGGCTGCACATGGTCATACTTCTCACCTTTCATTTCATTTCTCAGATAGTGCGTGGAGAGCATGGGTTTGTACGCCACGTTCTGTGCTTCCGTTTTCACCGACTTGGTCTTTACATAGAATCTTTCTGAGACGTAAATTTGAGTAGCAAGTAACTAAATTCGCATCGAGTATCAGGGTTTTGTGTTTGAATTTTTTCATACCCGTCCTTTAATCAGCTTGCACAGGATCGAAGACTCACGGAAGTTCGGTAAGACGATTTTGGTTAATTTTCTACATAGATAAATTAAACTACAGGTTTCCGCGAGCATTAAAGCGTTTCCGGTGGACATTCACATATAATATACACTGGAGTGCAGTCGGAAGTAGTTTTTCAATGATACGTCATGCCAAGTAACGCAACTCGATGAAACTTTAATCATACGTAGAACTAGCTGCAGCACAGTACGCAATGAGACGAATAGCAAAGATACTTTTATTCAAAGAAATTAATTACATCGTAGTCACCGCGATTCATTATGATCCCCTGCACATTCGAAAAGGCGTCTCCCCAATGCATACCGCAGATGCTCAATGGGATTTATGTCGTGGAAACGGGCAGGCCAGTCAATTCGCTAAATATCCTCTCGTTCCCAGAGCTCCTTCACCTAAGTTCTTCGATGTGGTCGCGCACTGCCATCCATAAGAAAGAAGTCATGGCCAAATGCGCCCCTGAAAAGACGTAAATGGGGAAGGAGTACGGTTTCATAAAAATATTGGCCGTGAAGTGTTCCACGGAGGTTAGTACACCCGTGCAAAGCTATGCCCCCCCCCCCCCCCCCCCCACAGCACAGCACCCGGCCCACCAAAAGGATCATGGTTGACAATATTCCTGCGTGCATTGTGTGTTCCAAGCAGTCGCCACATGAGGGTACATCCAGCATGATAGTTTTGGTGTTCAAGGTTATAGTGTGCATTGGCTTACTAGTCTCCGAAACTATGAACACTCACTGGTCAACTTTACTATGACAACATACTCCTTCACCACGTGCATCGTTTCAGGGGTGTGTTCGGCCCTGACCACTCTGCCCGTACTACCTACGTTAATCCCAGCAAGCATGTGTGTGATGCGTTTTGGAGACGTACTGCACAACGTCCACCTGTTCCAATGACTGTCCAGCAGTTGTCAACCGCACTGGTTGAGGGTAGGCTCACCCTGCCACAAAATATCTTGAGGAATGCATACCCCTACAACTAGATTTCCTCACTAGTCTTGGCCAGAAAGGGAGCATATGGCAGTACGTGCCTTGGCGTTCGTAGTGATCACACATTCTATTAAGAACCGTTCCCGAAGTTGTAACGTCCAGGGGACCACCATGAATCGCAGGACTTCATTCTGCTAGTAATTATTGTCTTTGAATAAAAGTGTCGTTATATTCGCCTCATTGCGTATTTATTTTAGTTACCGTCTGTACTGTGCAGTAAAAGTTCCTTGTATTTATGGTCCAAGTTTCATCGACATATGTTACTTAGCAATGATACTTTATTGTCTTTGAATAAAAGTGTCGTTTATATTTGCCTCATTGCGTATTTATTTTAGTTACCGTCTGTACTATGCAGTAGAAGTTCCTTGTATTTATGTTCCAAATTTCATCGAGATATCTTACTTGGAAATGATAATTTATACGAAAGTTACTTTTTTATGCTTTGTTCTGCTGTTTATTGACGTTTGAGAACCAAATCCTATGTAACAAGTCTTGATGTTTAGTGGCAACTGCTTTTCATATCAGTTGTCGCAGCTCTTCGGCGTTTCCCCGAAGCGGAGGAACAAATATTCATTCAAAAATGGTTCAAATGGCTCTGAGAACTATGGGACTTAACATCTGAGGTCATCAGTCCCCTATAACTTAGAACTACTTAAACCTAACTAACCTAAGGACATCACACACATCCATGCCCGAGGCAGCATTCGAACCTGTGATCTTAGCGGTCGCGCGGTTCCAGACTGAAGCGCCTAGAACCGCTCTGCCTCTTCGGCCGGCGAATATTCTCTTTTGACCCCATCTACAAAAGTCCATTGATTTTAAATCAGGTGATCGTGGTGACCAGGATACTGTTCCACGACGTCCGATCCAAGCCGGCGTATCGCTACGGAGATAAGCGACAACTTCACCACGATAATGTTGTGGCGCGCCGTCTTGCTGGAAAACAAATTCCATGCCCATATCCTATTGTAATTGAGGCATTAGATAATGTTCAAGCTCGCCTAGGTATGATAGGCTAGTTGCAGTTGACTCACCAAGAAAGAAATCATCGCGAATTTTTTACTCTTTGCAACGCAAAAAAAGAGCAACCTTAGGCGGGTTCCGTATTTGTTCCATTGTGTGACGTTCTTTCTGCTCACCCCATATCCTAACATTATTCCGATTCACTTTGCCTCAGGTATGGAAGGTGCCTTCGTAACAGAACAAAACTTTATTAAGAACTGCCTACATTTAGTTAAACATTTCTACACAAAACTCAGCTGGTTTTTATTTGTCGCTTTCTCTTATGGTCTGCAAGAGTACCAATTTGTAGGGTTTGAATGACAGGCGTTTCCGTAATGCCTTCCACGCTGCAACACTAGGCACATTTAGTCCTTATTTGGCACGTCTCTTTGATATATCTGGATAATAAGACTTCCGAACTTGTTCAATTGCTGCGTCAGAGATTGCTGGCCGAACCTAATCCAGCGTCCTATGCGATACACTGCCACTTTCTGTTGAAAGATTGCACCAATATTAATAAAAGTTTCCTACTGAGGTGATTGCTTGCGATATTTAGATGTGAGTTGTCCTGAACCGTACTAGAGGATTTGGATTCAAGAAGTCATAAACAGTACTGTGCACCCTCTACACCGTTATACGATTCCACGTGCCAACTAGTGGAAACGTCGGTAACCAACAGTGTTGGTTGGGCGGGAGTAAAACTGAAGATATACTGCTTTCTGTGCAGTGTTAAATATTTCTGTAAGTTATTTACTCATTTCACAATTAAAGGTTATTTTTGTGTAACTAATTTATAAACACCCCATATACTTTGAGTCACCTACCTATCGTTCAAGCTGGGACCCAGAAGACAAGTTTAGCTTGCAGCATTTAATAAGTCATTCTTCTCGCGCTACGTAGACAGGCGGAACGGTAACAGACCATAACGTGTGGGGGCAAACTAAATACCCTCTCCTAGGACTCCGGAAGGCGAGCCTGACCCTATTCGAATCCACCTCTCGGATTAATGTCGATTTCCGGTGGGTCGGCCATCTTGTATGAGGTTTTTGGGCGGTTTCTCACAGTCCACAAGTCGGAATACGATGCCAGTACCCACAATCCGCCTCAGTTACGCGCTACGCAATTTAAAATACATTCACAAATTTGCACCTGTGGTTAACTGTAGGCGCAAACAGACGGGGTACACAGATTTCTTCCTCGCTAGGTGAATAAGAAACTGATGCTGTTAGATGTTTTGTTTCTTCAAGCCCTTAATCAGTATTAGCAGCAACTACGCACCCTCGCTCATGCACTTCACAGAGGTTTGCAAAATATGTGGATGTACACTGAGAAGCCAAAACATTGTTACCACCTACTTAATAGCTTGTTTGTCCGTCTTTGGAACAAAATACATCACTGATTCAACATTTGAGGGATCCAACAGTTTGTTGGTAGGTTTACGGAGGTGTGGAGGTGTCTACTCACAGGTCACGTAATTAGCGTAAATAACAGGCCGCTGATTTTCGTACGCGGTGATAGCGACCTAGTTTGATCCATAGGATTTACATCAAGCGAACTTGGTTGCCGAGACTTCAACGTGAGTTCACTATAATATTCCTTAAACCACTGTAGCACAGTTCTGGGTCTGAGGCACAGACTGCTATACTACTGAAAATCGGCAGTATAGTCAGGGAAGACATCAGCCATGAAGATGACTTTGTACGGGTGCTGATGACCGCGGAGTTGAGCGTCCCATAAACCATATATCAACGTCATCATCATCATCATAGTGACGATGATGATGATTGTTTTATGAAGCGCCCAACTGGGCGGTCGTCAGCGCACGTCCAAAGTTTTACATAGTCCAATTTTTTTTTACAGAATCCGATCTATTAACTGTCACGAATGATGATGATGACGAAATGATGAAGACAATACAAACACCCAGTTCTGGGGCAGACAAAATCCCCAAATCGGTTGGACTCGAACACTGGACCATACGATCCAGCGGCAGGAACGCTAGACACCACGCAGACCACGAGCTGCAAACTCTACCAGCCATACCCCTCGATACTGAAGAAGGCACATACGTTGTTTACAACCGAATAAGGCTAAAGATGATGGCAGGTGACCTTCCTGATTTTCTACGGAGTGACACCTACAGCCTGCTTCCGTAATACCGACAAGAGCTTTACTTCTGTCATTACTTTTTCGATTAAATTAACAGAGGCCACAGAAGTAATTACCGAAAGCTGCTACAGAGTGACATAAATACGTACTTTCCTATAACATTGCTTACTTGAGAATTGTCAGATTTGTGTTCCTGTATCAAATATGACATAACTAATTTCAGCTATAAAATGAATGACGTTATCAGAATTTGTCTCAAAAGTATTTTCGCAAGTCACAAGGCAACCCTTATTGCATTGATAATCATAACAAATTGTTCAAATGGCTCTGAGCACAATGGGACTTAGCATCTTGGGTCATCAGCCCCCTAGAACTAAGAACTACTTAAACCTAACTAACCTAAGGACATCACACACATCCATGTCCGAGGCAGGATCCGAACCTGCGACCGTAGCGGTCGCGTGGTTCCAGACTGAAGCGATAAACATAACACATTATATGATTAAATATTACACTGAATACATATATATATATCGCGGAAATCTGGAAGTTACAAGACCCAGAACTCACCAAAGACATCCACAGGATCTTGGAAGACATCTGGAAGACCATGAAAATTCCTGGCGACTGGAAAACTGCCCTGATACACCCACTACACAAAAAAGGTGACAAGACTGACCCTAACAACTACAGAGGAATATCCCTACTACCGGCCACATACAAGATCCTCTCTAAAGATTTACTGAACAGACTAGAATGCCAAACCGACCACTTGATTGGGGAATACCAAGCAGGCTTCCGTAAAGGGCGGTCTTGTGCGGAACAAATTTGGAACCTGAAAATGATTTTACAACAGAAACAGAACCTGATCATTACCTTTGTTGACTTCAAAAGGGCGTACGACTCTATCGACCGGAAAACTCTCTTCAAAATTCTAGCAGAATACAAAGTAGACAACAAAACACGGGCTATCATAGAGCAAACTTTAACCAACACGACCTCCAAAGTAAAGTTCTGTGGGGAACTATCAGAGCCCTTTGAAATTCGCACAGGTCTCCGACATGGCGATGGCCTCTCACCTCTCCTTTTCAATCTGGTGTTAGATAAGGTCATAAAAGAATGGGAAACATCACAACAGGGGATAACCTTAGGAAACCTACAGATTAAATGCCTGGCTTTTGCAGACGATTTGGCGATTGTCACGAAAGGTATAAAGGAAACAAAAGACGCTATTGAAAAACTGCACGAAATCGCTTCCAAAACTGGACTACAGATCTCTTACGAAAAGACACAGTTTATGAGCACAAAGAAACTCTCATCTCTGAACACAAAGTATGGCACGATTTACAAAACGGCAAACTTCAAATACCTCGGTGAAACACTACAAATGAGTGGACATAACAGAGACTCAAACGAAGAAAGAAAGACTAAACTGGACAAGGCATACAAAGTAGTGTGGAATCATTACAACAAGAAGTCTATCTCACAAAAAGCCAAATTACGCCATTACGACACGGTGGTGCTCCCCGAGGCACTATATGCAGCAGAGACCACACTAATCCTAGGGCATACACGTATCGGACAATTAGAAAAAGTAGAACGGAAAATACTTAGGAAAATATTTGGCGCAACTAACAACAATGGAATATGGATCAAGAAACCTACAGAGGAACTGTACAAACATACGGAGACAATCACAGAAAAGATTAGAAAACGCAGACTACAATTCTATGGACACCTATACAGAATGCCATCACACAGGCTGACCAAACAGATCTTTGACTGGGTAACCACTAGAAACAACAAATGGGTGGCAGAGGTAGAAAACGACCTGAACCAGCTCAACATAACAGCAGACACAATAAACGACAGAATAAAGTTCAGAAACATCATTAAGAAAAGTAAACTACATGAGATACAATGCGACAAACGAACAGGCATAAAATGGACCGAAGAACGCAAGCAAAATCACAGCCAGAAGATGAAAGAAATATGGGCAACCAAAAAGGCAAACAAGATGAAGCCGAAGACACAAAGCCGACAAGAAGCATGGACAGAGGACCGGGAACAGAAACACAGCGAGCGAATGAGGGAAGTTTGGGCAGCAAGGAAGGCAGCAAAAGGAACTGGCCATGTAGTTTAGTCCAAATGCGCTCTTTAAGGGCAAAACACCAATAATAATATATATATATATATATATATATATATATATATTATAAAAATGGATGTACGAATACATGTGTATACAGGGTGAGTCAGGAGGGAAGATACGTGTTTTGGCAGGTGATAGCATTAGTGATTCTGAACAAAAAACTGTCAGTGAAATTTGTGCGAATTTGTAGAGAGGTAATAGATTAAAACGTCATACATGATGGCGTAGTTTCTGTCTCAGTATTTTGACATCATATATCCTGAAATATGTCTCGCACAATGATAAATAAACATCTACGGCATTCCTTAAAATGTTATTTGACTATCAATTTCGGTGCCTCAGTACTCCACATTCAGGCCTTAACTGACGCTGAGGGGGTAACTGGAATAGTATACGCAGTTCACCAGTGGCCAACAACTGCTGGTCAGTTGGTAGTTGACGGTTAGAGACAAAACATCATTATTAGAGGTAGTCTGGGAAAACCAGTTCATAGATGTTGGCCACTGAGGTATCATGTATACGACTGGAGTAACCCCCACAGCGTTAGTTAAGGTGTGAAGATGGTGTACTGAAGCACCCAAACTGGTAGCTACATAATAAATAACACAGCACGGACGGCTCTAGTGCTCCATTTTATTACATATTTTCCTTTTCCTGAGAGCAAGAAACCGTCGTCCTTCTCCCCCGCCTCTTGCAAGCGGGCACGAGCGCTGTTGCCCGCACACAACTGAATAGTTTACGTCTACGTCTGTACTCCACATGCCACCTGACGGAGTGTGGCGGATGGTACTTCTGGTAACAGTAACTGATCCCCCGTTTCCTGTTCCACTCGCGAATAACGAATGGGAAGAATGATTGTCGGTAAGCCTATGTATTAGCTCTCATTTCTCAGATTTTCTGATCGTGCTCATTTCGCGAGATGTATACGGGGGAAGTAATATGCTGTCCAATAATATGTTGTGCGTTTCCTCCAGGAAAGTGTGCTCCCGAAAGTTCAACAATAAACCTCTCCGCGATGCACAACGCCTGATGTGTAGCGTCTACCACTGGAGCTTGTTGAGCATCTGGTTGAATTCACATCCGTTGTTTACTGTGTTTACTGTTGTCAGTGCAAGTTACCACCGTAATCAACGCGCTGGTGTTTCACGGGGAACAGAATCAGTCTCTAAGCTTTTAGGGCAGGTGGCGTATTCTGTAGGTTTTTGCTACAAAAAAATGTTCAAATGCGTGTGAATTCCTCAGGTACCAAACTGCTGAGGTCATCGTTCCCTAGACTTACACACTACTTAAACAAACATATGGTAAGAACAACAGAGACAGCCATGCCCGACGGACAACTCGATCCTCCGGCGGGAGGGGTTTTCCTGCATTTCGCTTAAATTTTGTAACGATACGACTCCGCGAAGCTTCTTTTGTACATCCTCGCGGAACTTTCGAGCACTGAGTCGGTTTCCTCAGGAAGCTGGTTTCGCGCCGGAGACAGACGTGTTGCTCTGCCGGCGCGCCGCTTATGAGGGCCCGTGCCGGACGGGAGCGCCTCGTTGCGAAACCGGTCGCAGTTGTGTTGTGCACGCGCCGGCCCTCCGAGCTGCAGGAAGTGGGGTATTCGTGCAATCTTGTGAGAACATCGCCGGCCGAGCGGGCAGAACGTGTCAAGGCCAGTGTGGGTGGCTGCTGGCAGGCGGCGTTGTGCAAGGCGGAGGCGCCCGCCCCCCGCGCCGCCCCCGCGATAACACGGAGCCGCTTCCTCCGCGTGGCGCAAGCCGGGCCTCCCAACTGGGTCTCCCGCCATGGGCCACAGGTGGACTCCCTCCACAATGATATGCTGCCCATTGCAACCCTCAGAGGTGCTCGTGTCTGCCACAGTCATGAAGTTTTAACTTTTTACTTCGAAGGAATAAGGGATACGTAGGTAATTTTTTGATCGCGCACACCGCTAGCCAAAATAAGGTGGCGCAAACCACTGATAAACTAGTGCACCGAGTGGTAAATCGTTTTCTATGTTTGAAGAGGAACAACGTTGCAACAATCCTGTAGGCTAGAGGGGGCATTTCCCACCAAAAGTGGTTCAAATGGCTCTGAGCACTATGGGACTTAACATCTATGGTCATCAGCCCCCTAGAACTTAGAACTACTTAAACCTAACTAACCTAAGGACAGCACACAACACCCAGACATCACGAGGCAGGAAAAATCCCTGACCCCGCCGGGAATCGAACCCGGGAACCCGGGCGTGGGAAGCGAGAACGCTACCGCACGACCACGAGCTGCGGACGCATTTCCCACCTCCTGGAATCTAAGGAACAGAATCCTTCTACATTTACAGACGTAATTTCCGATTGTACCGTGGAACTAGCTTTTCCCAAGGAGAGGAAAAATATTGCGGCTTCAGCAATGAAATACGTCACTTGGATTTTTATAGTCCTTTGAGCCCGCTGCGTACTATATGTCTCTTAAGGACATTGGATAGTTATAATTCTAAGTATTCTGCTAAACCTCATTGTTTTATTTTTGCAATAGGCCTATTCCGGCTGAACTGTCATCATCAGGTTATCCGTAAGTAATCGTACATAATTTTAGTATTAGAATTGTTTGGTTAGTTCCTAAACAGATCCCATTATTATTCGTCTTCACGGACGACTGATGATTTGACATCCACGTGATATCAATGGTTTTGTCATTGTCTATTTCCCTTTTAATACGCTCCGTTGGTGTTACTCTAGTATTAATGGTCGTTTGTCGCCTTATCTGACTCATTAATTTTTGTAGTTGTCAGATCGTATTATGCATATCAGTATTTTCGTGACAGCTTACTTGACAGATACTCCAGCGGTATTATATGGTTACAGGCAATTCTATTTATGAAACTTCCTGCCAGATTAAAACTGTGTGCCCGACCGAGACTCGAACTCGGGACCTTTGCCCTTCGCGGGCAAGTGCTCTACAATCTGAGCTACCGAAGCACGACTCATGCCCGGTCCTCACAGCTTTACTTCTGCCAGTATCTCGTCTCCTACCTTCCAAACTTTACAGAAGCTCTCCTGCGAACCTGGCAGAACTAGCACTCTTGAAAGAAAGGATACTGCGGAGACATGGCTCAGCCACAGCCTGGGGGATGTTTCCAGAACGAGATTTTCGGAGACGAGATACTGGCAGAAGTACAGCTGTGAGGACCGGCGGTGAGTCGTGCTTCGGTAGCTCAGATGGTAGAGCACTTGCCCGCGAAAGGCAAAGGTCCCGAGTTCGAGTCTCGGTCGCGAACACAGTTTTAATCTGCCAGGAAGTTTCATATCAGCGCATACTCCGCTGCAGAGTGAAAATCTCCTTCTGGAATTCTATTTATCATTGCAGTTACGTAGGTGTTGATCTTTTCTACTGTTCTACTTTTCTTTTCCTCTGCGTTATATCTGTATCTATACATTTTTCCTTTTAAAAGTCTAGGTACTTTTTAGCTTTTGGTATTATTTACAATTTTTGGTAGTCTATTATCTTAGTTATTACTTATTTTACTTACTATCTGCGTGTCCATATGATACGGCTTGGTATTGTCATTCTGATCTCATTTCGTAAAGGAACTTCGGTATAGTCTGCCTTTTGTCCCATATCTTCGTTTGTATTCAATTACAGAAGGAATTAAACATTTCTTTCTTGCTTGAATATATTAGTGATCACAAATTGTAATAGGTAAAACCAAATCACCAATATATTCAAAACTACATAACAGCAATGACAAACAGAACTGCCTGTTACAATATCGCTGGATTATGTGCCAAGTAAGCTGTCACGAAAATACTGATATGAACAATACAATCTGACAAGTATATAAAGTAATAAATCAGATAAGATGATAACCAACCATTATTACACCAACAACACCAAAAGAACGAAATTCACAAGCAAAACAGATAAAGACAGAACGGCCGATATCACATTGATGTCAGAACCATCAGACGTATGTAAAAACTAGCAATAATGAAATCTATTTAATAATTACCTATAAAATTAGAAATAATGTACGAAAATTATATAGCATTACTTACAGAAAACCTGATGATGGTAATTCAACCGAAATAGGGCTGCTGCAAGAATAAAACAATCAAACTTAGCAGTGTACGTGGAATTATAACTGAACATCGTCATTTGGATTTCTTTGGATGTCAGGGTAGTCAAGAAAAATTTTGCCTTTTCCTTTGCGCGGAAATGGTTTCCGTGCAGTCCTGTGTCGAATAGCACTCTAATTTTATTTAAGGCGTTCTGATATTCTAATTTACAGTATTTGCATAAAACGAATTACCAGGAGTATATCTTTACGTAAGAGGGTAACATTTCATATCTCTTATTTGCATATGTGTTACGTAGCTCCATCTTTATTTCGACTAAGTGCCTGAAAGGATTAAGATTCACGACGTTACTACGCAGAACTAAAAAATTCGTTCGAGGAACCGTGCTCACATTTATGGGCAGCAGGGAGTCTACAAGTGGGGTAGTTTAACCCTTTAAAATGAGGGTAAAAGGTGGCTGTCGTACTGTATAGAAATTGAAATTCAATGAAATAATAAATTCCCTAAGCAGGGCAATGACCTTGACGAACGTTCGTACTACACATTCATCCTACACCTGTCCCCTCGGTCCTCAAACTGCCGATAGTAACACACAATGGCATAAATGAAATAAAACTATTAAAAGAGTGACAACTTACCTTGACAAAATATTTATATTCTCCAATAATCATTATACCTTTACCTATCTCATTATGTCAATAGAAATTTAATTCTCGTCCACACTACGAGCGTAACTTTTAAACTTAAATTAGTTTCCTTAATGGCGACTACAACAGTCCCCGTTATTACATAAAGGTACACGTACCGTTCTCATCGACTCCAAGAACTCATTCATTTCCTATTGCTGAAGTCAAATATTCATGGATTAATACCGACGCAATCCAAAGAGCACCTAGCGCTCTCGCTGCCATAGTCAGTGCATATAAATCAAATAATATATTTTGGGCGCACTTCAGGCATTTCGTAACATTACTAATCAAATTCACAATACAATACCGCAACTACAACAGTGCTCGTTATTACATAAAAGTACACACAACCGTTCTCATCGACTCCTAGAACAAGAGAGAGAACTCATGCATTTCCTCTTGATGAAGTCACAAATTCATGGATTAATAACGACGCAATCCAAAGAGCACCTAGCGCTCTCGCTGCCATAGTCAGTGCATATAAATCAAATAATATGTTTTGGGCGCACTTCAGGCATTTCGTAACATTACTAATCAAATTCACAATACAATACCGCAACTACAACAGTGCTCGTTATTACATATAAGTACACACAACCGTTCTCATCGACTCCTAGAACAAGAGAGAGAACTCATGCATTTCCTCTTGATGAAGTCACAAATTCATGGATTAATAACGACGCAATCCAAAGAGCACCTAGCGCTCTCGCTGCCATAGTCAGTGCATATAAATCAAATAATATGTTTTGGGCGCACTTCAGGCATTTCGTAACATTACTAATCAAATTCACAATACAATACCGCAACTACAACAGTGCTCGTTATTACATATAAGTACACACAACCGTTCTCATCGACTCCTAGAACAAGAGAGAGAACTCATGCATTTCCTCTTGATGAAGTCACAAATTCATGGATTAATAACGACGCAATCCAAAGAGCACCTAGCGCTCTCGCTGCCATAGTCAGTGCATATAAATCAAATAATATGTTTTGGGCGCACTTCAGGCATTTCGTAACATTACTAATCAAATTCACAATACAATACCGCAACTACAACAGTGCTCGTTATTACATATAAGTACACACAACCGTTCTCATCGACTCCTAGAACAAGAGAGAGAACTCATGCATTTCCTCTTGATGAAGTCACAAATTCATGGCTTAATACCGACGCAATCCAAAGAGCACCTAGCGATCTCGCTGCCATAGTCAGTGCATATAAATCAAATAATATGTTTTGGGCACACTTCGCGCATTGCGTGACATTAGTAATCAGATTCACAATACAATAACGGGCGGTTCAAATGGGACAAAAATAGTACACCTGCAGTCGTCGCGGATGTGAAGACTGACTGAACATTGCCAAGACGGTCCTCAGTGAATACTCTACAGTTCCTCCTGCAGTCCTTATAGTGGTGCTGAAGGGGACCACTCCAGCATGCTGACGAGCGGAATCCGGCGCCTATTCCCAGCATAAGATAAACATAGCTGCCAAACATCCGGCCCCCACTTGCACAACGACGCCCCCTATTGCAGCTTCACTATGTAACCACAACAGTGTTTTAAAGTATCCCTATGTTCGAGAAAGCCCTGTCACGGCTTGCTGATACTCTTTCTGTTATACAATCGCAGAGCGATTGCGGTGGACTTTGGAAAGCATGCTTTTGAAACACACAAAGTCTGTTCATCTATACTTCATCTGCGGATCCATTTGCATCAGTCTAAACAAAATACCACATTCTGCAGTAGAAGGGAAGACAAATATGAGAAACTGCAAGGTAGAAAATATCTCTACTCCTTGAGCATGGATCTTCTCAAACCCAGCGGGGTGCAACGCAGCTCAAGATTTATGGAATTACGATTTTATTAGTCCAGTGTTCACGGCTGCCGAGTAATGTGTCAAAAATGGAGGACTATCTGAGTTCAGTGGTACGCTGGTTAGAATCGATTTCACCAGACAATTAGAGTTTGTTTTGTGAGGTTTCCCGGAGCCATTTCTTCGAATAGCTGCTGGTAAACCATTCGGGATGTGAGATCGTGGTCCAAAAAACTCTTCTGTTCCTAACGTTTCGTCTAGGATTGCGCTGGTCATCCTCAGAGGCGCTCCTCCGCTGAGTCTAGCCGACTGACCAGTCGGACGTCCGTGAGAGACATATATACTGCAGGAAAGCGGGAGTGGTCGAAGTAACACGTGATGAGCAGAAATAATCTTTGTCACAGATAAAACTTAACTATAGATTGACGTCTTGTCAACGATAAAATTGTTAGCGATTCTGCAGAGCTTCTATCCATATGTCGCTAAGTTTCATTACCTCCACTTTCTTATTAAAATTATTCTGATGTTTATAAATTTCAATGGCTTCTCTACGTAGTCGTGGATATAAAATTACCATACGTAGACGGAATTTTGTATACACCACATGTCAACAGAGAAGGGCGTTTATCCTTCACAGATCGGAGTTCTTGACTTATTTTCTTTTTTGGTCTAAGGACCGGTCTGATGTCATGTTTCTGTAAAATCTTAACGATCTGATCCGTTATAGATGAGTTTCTTGGACCACGACCTCACATCCCGAAAGGTTTACCAGCAGATATGTCATCCGGTCGTGAAGGCCTTCATTTATTTTTTCGAATGATGGCACGAGCTACGTTTCACTAAAAAAAAGTGCTTTTGAAAGCAGACTTCGTTAAACTTTAATTATGTCAATAAACTGTGAAAAATAGAAAGCAGGACAATAGCTCAATAAATCCAATAAGATGATGCGTTCTGAAGTTTTGAAAGTAGAGATGATTAATCGTTTATAAAGCTTGTTTCTTTCTTTTTCTACTTAGCAGAGTATCAGTTCATGAGATATCTGCTGGTAGTTTTTGTTAATAAGCAGCAGGATTTTTTCAATTTTCAGAGGTTTTTGTATTTAAGATATTTGATTTTCAGGGTCAAACTAACATTAGTATGTGGCGAAAAATATTACGAAATGTATTCGCGGTTGCTAACATGGACAACCACCAGCAGTATGATGGAATGACAAAAGTGAAAATTTGAGTCGGATCGGGACTCGAACACTGATTTCCCGCTTATCGCGAGCCGTCGCCTTACCATTAGGCTGTCTGAGTGCGTTTCACGCCAGACCCAAACACATAGTTGACAACGCATGAAAGTTTGGAAGTCACCGTGAGTCGTGCTCTGGTAGCCAAGTGGCGCCGGATCGGTAGCTCAGCGTGTTGGGTCAGAGAGGTGACTGGTCTCTATAGTAAAAAAACTGAGTGAAGGGATCAACAACGAACTTCAACGGATATATGTGACTCCGGCTACGACCACATACAAAGAGCAAAATGCAAAAAAAAAAAAAAAAAGGGTAAGACGACTGCTTGCGATAAGCGGTAAATCCTGGTTCGAGCCCCCGTTTGCCACAGATTTTAATTGTCGTCACTCTATCACACGGCTGATGCTCGTCCATGTTCGCAACTGCGAATACATTTCATTACCGGCTGTAGTCACCTTGCGTCGCAATTCGGAATAACACAGGCACTGCAATACGTATTGTACCGTAAAAAATCTTTTATGAATATTTCTAGCTTTATTCTCTAACGTGTTGAATACGCAGGATTTGATCATATGTGGGATGTAATTTCGTACTGTTAAGTCGAAAACGTGGACTCTACATTTATGTTGATAATGGAAAGAGACATACTTTGCACCTATTAAAGAAGTGAAGGGTGGTTATAATTTTCGATACTTGACAAGACCCCGTAAAAAACGAGTGACTGCAGGACAATGCATGTATGGAAACGTTTTGTAAGGACTTGCGCAAGAGAAATAACGAATAAATCATTGGGAAAAAATAAAACACATTTTAATTCCCACATGACAGGGTAACATTTGTTATATGCGTACACGTTCAAGGTCTCGGAAGTTACTCACTGTGACGACCATCTGCATCCACGACAGCCTGGATCCACACTAAAGATACAGTTCCGCAAATGTTCGCAGCCCTTTTAGAATGGTGGACGTGAAATGTTCTGCTGTCGTGACGCAGCTCGAGCGCATTGCGTCCACAATTCTCAGCCATGACAACAGTAACTTCAACTATTTGTGGCACAGTTGGCCGTTGGGCTCTCCCATGAGTTACTTCGAATCACGTTCTCCAGCTCCGGTGCTGAAAGCGCACCTCTCCATATTCCTTTAATGCGTGGATAGTTGCGAAGAGCACCTGCATTATTGCTGTTGTTTTGATAAAATAGCTTTACGAGTAAAGCTCTGCTCAAGTTGTTCAGAGCCATGTTGACTGCCTGGTACTGTAATGCATAGTTATTATTGTGTTTTAAACCGACGTCGCCGTACCAGACTCGCATTCGGGAGGACCACGGTTCCATCCCAAGTCCGACCATCCAGATTTAGATTTTTCGCGATTTTCCTAAAATCGCTCCGACAAATGCCTGGATGGTTCCTTCGAAAGGACATGCCAGACTTCCTTCCCCATCCCTGATACACTCCGAGCTTATGCTCCGTTTCTAATGACCTCGATGCGAACAGGACGTAGAACCCAACCTTGCTTCTTCCTTCCTTTTAGCTATACCAGTATCGGCACCTAACTGCGAATCAGGACACTACCACGACTATTAACGTGAATCCCGCAGCGCATAGTCTGAATATCATTCCTACAAAGTTGGGTACACGTAGGGTAAATAGTCTTCCGTCTACACTGCCTCAAGTAGCGAAAGTTTAATTATATCATTCTGCATGTTAACGATCTAACTATCAAAAAAAAAAAAAACAATGAGTTGGAACTATCAGTATTTGACATGTAATACGTTTTCGTACTTCCTGCCAAATTTAGTTCTGATGTACACGATCTAAAATTCAGCGATTCATCTCTATCAAAACGGCAATTTTGCAGTTCTGGTGCCTCCTGGATAAATTTCTACGGGCGCTCATTATTATATGACAAAACAGACTGGTTGAACAGACGGTTAACGGGTGCTGAAACAAATCTGAACGATGAAGAACGAAAGTCACGGAACATCTGTCTGTGAAAAAAACAGGGAATCGCCAGAGGAGGGTATGATGCTCGAACACCGGCATATCTCTCATGCTGTCTCTATGGGCGTTCAAATCTTGACTTTTCTTCCTCCCCTATTCTCTTTACATAGTGGCCACTGACTCCTTCCTCTTTACGCGGATAAGTAATGCTAGAGTGTCAAGAATTCAGACAGACTGTTAGGTGATTTTCGAGGTAGAACGTTTTCTGAGCAGCCAAATTCTACAACTAAGGGGTTTCGTCGAGTCATTCATCTTTGTGAAAAATGAGTAAAGTGAGAATTTGTAGAGAAGGACTGACACCAATGAGCATGTTTCATGACCGCACCTGGTTTTTGTTGTCGTTGCGGTCTTCATTCCGAAGACTTGTTTGATACAGCTCTCCTGTGCAAGCTTCTTCATCTCCGAATAACTATTGCAACCCACATCCATTAGGACCTCCTTACTGTATTCATCTCTTGATCTCTCTCCACAATTTTTACTCCAAACGCTTCCCTCTGACACTAAACTGATGATTTCTTGCTGTCTCAGAATATGTCCTATTAATCGATCCCTTTTTTAGTTAAACTGTGCCACAAATTTCGTTACTTCCCTGTTCGATTCAGTACCTCCTCACTGTTTGTGTTATATACCCTTCTAATCTAATATTCTCCTGTATCACCACATTTCAAAAACTTCTATTCTCTTGTTGTTTGAACTTTTTATTGTCCACGTTTCAGTTCCCTGCACTCCAGACAAGTACCATCAGAAAATACTTACTAACTTTTAAATTTATATTCGATGTTCACAAAATTCTCTTCTTCAGATACGCTTTTCTTGTAATTTCTATTCTATATTTTTCATCCCCTCTATTTCGTCCTTCATCAGTTACTACGCTGCCCAAATAACAAACTTCATTTACAAGTTTAAGTGACTCGTTTCCTATTCTAAATTCATCAGCATCTCCAGACTTCATTCGACTACATTCCATTACCCTTCTTTACCTTTATCGATGTTCATAATAAAATCTCTTTTCAAGACACTGTACGTTCCGCTAAACTGCTCTTCCAAGATTTCTGCCGTCTCTGACAGTATTAAAAAGTCCTCGGCGAAACTTAAAATTATATTTTTTCTCACAGACCTTTCAATTGTTTTCCACAGTCCTTCTTTGTTTCCTTTCTTGTCTTCTCAGTTTACAGATTGAATAACATGTCTTCTGTCTCACCGCCATTTTAGTTACTGATACCCTTTCATATCCGTCGACTCTTATAACTGCAGTCTTGTTTCTGTACAAGTAGTAAATAATCTTTGCGCCCTACATTTTACTGCTCCTACCATCAGAATTTTAAGGTTGTATTGGAGTCTTTTGCGCCCTAGATTTTACTGCTCCTACCATCAGAATTTTAAGGCTGCACTCCAGTCATCACGGTCTAATGCTTTCCCCAAGCCCCAAATGCAACAAACGTAGGTTTACCTTTCTTTAACATATCGCCTCGCTTGCCCCACTTCATTACAGCAGGTAATATTAGAATATCAGTCGCACCTAGAAAAACGCTCTGTGGACAAATGTCCCGAAATTAATACTTTACTTTTCGGAAATTCTGTGTTACGATAGCCATCTGCCTGTTAACATTGCAGAAGGTGCTTATTGTAGTTACCACTCGTTCTTAGATGCCCTTGAGTCCTTCTGAACAGGTCGAAAACTTGTGCGAACATACTTCTATCCTCGGCTTTCGTCACATGCATGGGGTACACTCTCTTGTAACGCGCACGCTTAGCCAAGGGGTGTGGACTACGCCAATACCTTCAAATTTCCCATAGCCAGAAACCTACGGGATTAAGGCCAGATGAACGGGTAGGGAATACCACTGAACCTTCTACACCAATTCACTTACCATTAAACTTTGTGCTTGGTACTGTCGTACGATACAGAGAAAATGGTGTTATACCACACCGTGGATGAATCATATCCGTTGTCTTTCAAAATGGTGATGTTCTCTAACAGCAAAAGTAATCTTTCGCACAGAGCTGCGAAGCTATTTCTCGCGGGTAAATAGCATGTGGTCGTATATCCAGTAAAGTGTGTGCAGCTATGAGTCTAACTCCTATCCACCCATTGTCTGATATTAAGGCTGTCTTGATGTCAGGCTTCTATATTCCAGGGTTTGCGTCTGTCCACACTTCGTTACTGTGATATTGAACTGTCTCCCTTTGTGTGAATCCCGCCTCATCCATAAATTAAACTAAGCTTGAGATTCGGATGTTCAAACCTCTATTTCAGAATTCATTAGCAGAACAGTAACCCAGCATGATGGTATTGTTGCCCGACAACTGTTCTCACACAACTGAACACTCGAGAGCATGGTTGCACGCACATGTTTCAGCATGGTCTTCTATTCTTCGTAAAACTCACACCATGATGTCCGGCTCATGAACTGTGCGAGGTCTACCCCAGTCTCTTGTTCTATTTGCGAGTGTTCTCGTTTCAGCAAGTCGCTAAAATTCGCGCTAAGAATTTTTCTTTTTTTTTTCGCATGGAACGTCACATTGAGAATCTCGTTCGGTATACACGACACATTTCTATCGATTAACGCCACTGGATCAGTGTTTCAAGCCCGACCAGCAGCAATTATTTGTTATCATTAGGGAAGATTTTTGAAATTTATTATGTTTGTAATGTTTATGTCTTCTGGGATACCTGCCTCTATGTCCAGGAGATAAGTTCTGTTCTGGCTCTACGTTTGTGTCAGTAATAAAAATGCTTTCAGTTATAGCTGTTGGACTATCATGAAGACTCCGCTCTAGGATTTGGACTTCATTATAGTTTAGACGTGACATTGTTTGGTGGAGCCACCGAGTACTGCAAACCGTCTACATGAGCAACGTAAACATACAACGGAACTTATAATCCCTATGTTCCTAAACAGCAGCAAATCAGCAGTATTGATGCCCGTCAGTCAATGATTTCCGGAGACGCTGATCATAACACGATGAAAAAGCTGAAAGAAATCGAGCAATCTCAGTAGTGGGAACAAATTCCTCGCTTTAAATTGCCTTCTATCTCATTGTCATGACAGACCGCAGTCCGTTTTCAATACCTTAGGAAAGTGACACTCGTATGTTCACACTGTGTCAGTATCCCATAAATGCATCGCCAGCGTGACAACTTTCGACGCGAGGTCAAGGTTCAGCACCGTTTGGTATACAGCAAACAAACAAATGGAATAGCTGAGCAAGTGGGAGGTTCTACGGGTATTCACAGCGCCCGAGGGAAACTGAAGTAGTTATGCTAATGCCGGTCGCCCGCATCCCGTTACGCATATCAGCTCATTCTGCGTTGACTGCCCGGCCGTCAACTCGAGACCGTACTTGAACCCTCTGTGGCCTCACTCCCTCTCCCTTTAATCAGGAACGTATCGACTCCAAACGTGGATGCGGCGAGGCGGCCGTAAATGGATTTGCATAGAATGCTAATCTGTCAGGGCGGACTGGCATTGTTAACGCTGCCGGCAGAAGACACCTCCTTGACCCTGGAGGCGACGGCGGCGGCGGCGGCGCAGTCCGCGTCCGCGGCGCATAAATCAGCGCCACCTGTCTGCCGTCGCCACGGTCGCCGCCGCCGCCGCCGCCGCCGCTGAACTTTCCCTGGACTCGCCGAGGCACGTCGACGAGTGTGAGTCGGCCGCGCCCACGCCGCTGCTCACGGCACCGCTATCTGAACTCAGGGTCGGCAGCTGGGTCTCACCTGATCGAATACCGCGCGTGCTACTGGCACGGAAGGAATCGAGCGTTTAAACTAACCTCTGACGGCATTCAGTAACTTGGCAGCACTGGATTTTTCAGTGGTATGGGGCTGATAATGGGAATGATAATGGAAGCGAAGTAATACTACGTTTACAACATTTGTAGACTCACAGAACCCTTTTGACAATGTTGACTGGAATATTCTCCTTGAAATTGTGAGGGTAGCAGGGGTAAAATACAGGAGTAAAAGATTATTTACGACTTTTAGAATCCAGGGGCGTGTAAGAGAAGTAGTGATAGGGGAATGAGACAGGGCTGTGCCCTGTGCCCGATGTTATTCAGTCGTCGGCCGGTGTGGCCGAGCGGTTCTAGGCGCTTCAGTCTGGAACCGCGTGACCGCTAAGGTCGCAAGTTCGAATCCTGCCGCGGGCATGGATGTGTGTGATGTCCTTAGGTTAGTTAGGTTTAAGTAGTTCTAAGTTCTAGGGGACTGATGACCACAGATGTTAAGTCCCATAGTGCTCAGATCCATTTGAACCATTTTGTTATTCAGTCCGTACTTTGAGCCAGCAGCAAAGGAAACGAAAGAAAAATCTGGAGCAGGAATTAAAGTCGAAGGAGAAGAAACAAAAACTTTGAGGTTTGTCGATGATATGTATTTCTGTCAGAGATGGCTCAAATGGCTCTGAGCACTATGGGACCTAGAACTTAGAACTACTTAAACCTAACTAACCTAAAGACATCACACACATCCATGCCCGAGCCAGGATTCGAACCTGCGACCGTAGCGGTCACGCGGTTCCAGACTGAAGCGCCTAGAACCGCTCGGCCACCCCGGCCAGCCTGCTGTCAGAGACAGCAAAGGACTTGTAAGAGCAGTTGAAGGAAATGGACAGGGTCGTGAAAGGAGAACGTGACACCAGTAAAAGCAAAACAAGAGTAGTGTAATCTGGTCGAGACAAATCAGGGGACGCAAGGGGAATTAAACTGGGAAACGAGAAAAAGCAGTAGATGAATTTGGCTATTTGGTCAGCAAAGTAACTGATAATGGCGGGAGTAGAGAGGACATAAATTATAGACTGGCAATGGCCAGGGAAGTTTTTCTGAAGAAGAGAAGTTTGTTAGCACCGAATACAGAATTAAGCCTGTGGAGGTCTTTTACGATAGAATTTGTATGGATTGTACCAATGTATGGAAGTGAAAGACGGTCGATAAACAGTTTGCACAAGAAGAAAACAGAAGTCTTTGAAGTGTGGAGCTGCAGAAGAATACTGAAGGTCAGATGGGTAGATCACATAAGTAATGATGAGGTACTGAATAGAACTAGGGAAAAAAGAAATGTGTGACACAACGTGACTAGAGGAAGGGATCGGTTGATAGGACACATTCTGAGACATCACTGGATCACCAATTTAGTACTGGAGGGATGTTTGGGGAGTAGAAATTGTAGAGGAATGAATACAGTAAGCAGATTCTAAAGGATGTAGGTTCCAGTAGTTATTCTGAGATTAAAAGGCTTGCACAGGATTGAGTAGCATGAAGAGCTGCATCAAACCAGTCTTCGGGCTGAAGGCCATAACAACAACAAAAATGGAAGCGAGACTGAAGAAAAAGTAAGATACGTTCATAGAATTTGTCGACCTAGAAAAAGCATTCGGCAGTATCAAATGGTGAAGGTGTTCGAAGTTCTAAGAAGTATATGATAAGCTACAGGGAAAGATCGGTAGTATACAATATGTACAAGAAACAAGAAGGGGCAATAAGAGTGGACAACCAAGAACGAACTGCTCGAATTCAAAAGGTTGTCAGAGTTAGATGTAGTCTTTTCCCCTGCTGTTCAATCTGTACATCGAAGAATCAATGGTGGAAATTAAAGATATGGTCAGGAGTCGGATTAAAATTCAAGGTGAAAGGATATCAGTAATAAGATTCGCTGATGACATTGCAATCCTCAGTGAAGGCCCAAGAATTACAGGATGTGTTGAGTGGAAGGAAGCGTCTAATGAGTAAAGATTATATTGTGAGAGTAAAATGAAGAAAGACGAAAGTAACGAGAAGTAGCAGAAATGAGAACAGCGGGAAATGTAACATCAGAAATGTTGAATACAAAGTAGATGAAGTAAAGGAATTCTACTAGTCAGGCAGCAAAATAACATATGAAAGACGAACTAAGGAGAACATAAAAAGCAGACAAAGGTTCAGGAGAACTCTACTAGCATCAAACATAGGTCTTAATGTGAGAAACACATTTCTGATGTTATAAGTTTAGAGCACAAGATTTTATGCTAACGAGACACGGAGTGTGGGAAAACCAGAACAGAAGCTTTTGAGATTTGGTGCTAAAGAAGAGTGCTGAAAATTAGGTGAACTGCTAAGATAAAGAATGAGGAGGTTCTCTGCAAAATGTCGAGGAAAGGCATAAATGGGAAACACTGACAAGAAGAAGGGACAGTTTGGTAGGAATTCCGTTATGACATCGCAGAATAACTTTCGTGGTGCTCGAGGGACCTGTGGAGGGCACAAAATGAAGAAGAAGACAGAGATTGGAATTTTTCTAGCAAATTACTGAGGACGTAAGTTGCAAGTGCTACTGTGAGATGATAAGTTTGCCACAGGGCGGAATTTGTGGCAGGGAGCATCAGACCAGTAAAAAAACTGACGACCCTTCGCGTTTATAGACCGGACATTCATCACTTACGGTGATTTTACCAATTGAAGAAGGCTGAGAGGTTCGTCTATAATAGCTCCCTTGTACCATGTCCGCCTGCTTCGCTGAGTGGTAACGTGTTTGCCTACCATGGTACGGGCCCGCGATTTTATTCGCTGGTGGACTGGGTGTTGTGTTGTCCTCGACATCACCAGCATGCAAGTCACCCCGTATGGCGCCAACTGAAATACGACTGGCAACTCTGCGGCCGAACTTCCCCGGATGGGGCATCCCGGCCATCAGTGCCACGCGATCATTTCATTTTTTTTCCTCTATACCATATGACATAGCATTGTAAGTATCCAGTAATAAATCTTATTTATTATATACGAATAAGCCTTCCCTTTGTGGGACGTATGTGATTCGTACCTAGTTTCCTAACAGATATATAATATTTTCTTCCTTATTTAAATCGATTCACTCAGTACTTTTAAAATGTCTCAGGTAACTTCATTTCCCCTTTATCAAAGTATTACTTTATAAAATTTTCTGTGCAGATATACACCAGAAGATGCAACTTAAAAGTTGCGAAACCTGTTGTGTCAGTCTCTAATCAACTTCAATAAATAAACTTGTTGCGCGCAGTTGGACTTTTCATCAGTTTATTTTACGTTTTAACACCTGTATGTAAGCACCTGTGTTATG
This sequence comes from Schistocerca americana, assembly GCF_021461395.2. NCBI lineage: Eukaryota > Metazoa > Arthropoda > Insecta > Orthoptera > Acrididae > Schistocerca > Schistocerca americana. The sequence continues at coordinate 497,729,037 of NC_060121.1, forward strand.
CTGAACGAACGGTCATTCAAATATTTATAATTACTGTAGCTGTGACTGCCCCAGTTTTCATATTAAAATCATCTGTAGCGAAGGAGCGGTAGCCACCGTTCTTCAGAGAAGGCTTGCACGTTCCTCGCCGCATGGGGCGTCCAGCTGAAACGTGACATGTGGAGCTGTGTGAAGAAGCGACAGCGCCTCAGGCTCTAAAACATCTCTGATGTAGTAGTTGTTGTTTGCATTATCCTTAACAAGTAGGACACGAGACGGCATGTTACAGCATGTGGCACCCCAAAAAATTACACTAGAAGTTCGACCGCTATGCCACTCAACAATGCAGTCTGCTCGATTGCACATATCAAGGGAGTGTCTAACACTGACAGGGCCTACGTTGTAGGACAGAAAGAAGCGGGACTCGTTCGAAAATACTGCACTTTGCCATTCAGCGTGCCAGTGACGGCGTTCACGTGAACACTGCCATCTGAGGTTTTGGTAGCTCCAGTGTCAAGCCAACAGAGTAAACGAAGCTGTTCTCCGGGTTACGACTGTATGGACAAGATGTGTTCACTATGGCCACAGCGCGACTTCCAGTACCTGCTAGTCGCTGTATACGATCCTATTCCAACCGTCGGTCCCATATACACACCACTGTCGTAGCAGCGTGCCATGTATGAGCAGCAGTGTAACGGTACGACAAAACAGTTTCCCTGACACCAGTCCAACTGCCCTGTGCGAGCTAACTGACAAGCTGATAATGCACCCTTTCACATCGACGAGGCATAATGGCGCTTCCTTGCATGTTTCCACTTCGTCTGCTGGCTCTGCACCTACTGAGAGTGGCGTAACATCGACCTGTCAGATCATGCTAGAGATGGCGCTTCTGGGACTGCATGCGCACCATCTCTCTGCAATCTTAATGACGTATCCTGGTTTCACTTTTCTACAGATATGTTTCCTTCTGAGTGTTGCACTTTTCACAAACAGTAGCTTCCAATAAAAATTGGAACAATTTCCAAGCATATTTTCAGCAACAATTTAGTATATCTATATGTTGTTAACAGCACTAAATGCAGAAGACATTAAAGTGGTGTCATCTTTTATCTACAAGGGTCACTCAATAAAAAAAAAATAGATTTAAAAAAATATGGTACGCGAAGCATACAATGCTTCCATATTTTTCAACGTAATTCCCCTACAGTTCTAAGAATATGTGGTGTCTGTTCTTTGGGACATGTCCGAAGAAAGAACGGACACCGCACATTAACTCGACAGGCCCAGCTGGCAAATGAATCCACCTTCTTCAGTGCGAATGCACAAATACGTCCGAACTCCTATGGGAATCTCGGAAGAGTGAATATGGAGGGAATGGACAGGGGCTGCGGATAGGTGGCGCTCGATGGGAGTGTGGATCGGCCTTGAGGCGAGTCGAGATAGTGCAGTTGCGGATGAGGTAGTGGTTATCGCACCTGCAAAGGAAGCAGGAAATCTCGGGTTTGAATCCCTGTGCAGAACACATTTCCACTCGTTGCCGCCGATACAGTTAACGGCAGTAATCCCTTCACTTTCCTTTCCTTTCATCCCCTCTTCACCTTCAATTTACACTACTGGCCATTAAAATTGCTACACCACGAAGATGACGTGCTACAGACGTGAAGCTTAACCGACAGGAAGAAGATGCTGTGATATGCAAATGATTAGCTTTTCAGAGGATTCATACCAGGTTGGCGCCGGTGGCGACACCTATAACGTGCTGACATGAGGAAAGTTTCCAACCGATTTCTCATACACAAACAGCACTTCCCGGCGTTGCCTGGTGAAACGTTGTTGTGATACCTCGTGTAAGGAGGAGAAATGCGTACCATCACATTTCCGACTTTGATAAACGCCGGATTGTAGCCTATCGCGATTGTGGTTTGTCGTATCGCGACATTGCTGCTCGCGTTGGTCGAGATCCAATGTTAGCAGAATGTGGAATCGATGGGTTCAGGAGGGTAATACGGAACGCCGTGCTGGATCCCAACGGCCTCGGATCACTAGCAGGCATCTTATCCGCATGGCTGTAACCAATCGTGCAGCCACGTTTCGATCCCTGAGTCAACAGATGGGGACGTCTACAAGACAACAACCATATGCACGAACAGTTCGACGACGTTTGCAGCAGCATGCACTATCAGCTCGGAGACAATGGCTGCGGTTACCCTTGACGCTACATCACAGTGAGGAGCGCCTGCGAAGGTGTACTCAACGACGAACCTGGGTGCACGAATGGCAAAACGTCATTTTTTCGGATGAATCCAGGTTCTGTTTACAGCATCATAATGGTCGCATCCGTGTTTGGTGACATCGCGCTGAACGCACATTGGAAGCGTGTGTTCGTCATCGCCATACTGGTGTATCACCCAGCGTGATGGTATGGGGTGCCATTGGTTACACGTCTCGGTCACCTCTTGTTCGCTTTGACGGCACTTTGAACAGTGGACGTTACATTTCAGATGCGTTACGACCCGTGGCTCTACCCTTCATTCGGTCCCTGCGAAACCCTACATTTCAGCAGGATAATGCACGATCATATGTTACAAAAAAAAATGGCTCTGAGCACTATGGGACATAACTTCTGAGATCATCAGTCCCCTAGAACTTAGAACTACTTAAACCTAACTAACCTAAGGACATCACAAACATCCATGCCCGAGGCAGGATTCGAACCTGCAACCGCAGCGGTCGCGCGGTTCCAGACTGTAGTGCCTAGAACCGCTCGGCCACTAAGGCCGGCCGCATGTTACAGGTCCTGTACTGACCTTTTGGATACAGAAAAAGTTCGACTGCTGCCCTGGGCAGCACATTCTCCAGATCTCTCACCAACTGAAAACGCCTGGTCAATGGTGGCCGAGCAGCTGGCTCGTCTCAATACGCCAGTCGCTACTCTTGATGAACTGTGGTATCGTGTTGAAGCTGCATGGGCAGCTGTACCTGTACACGCCATCCAAGCTCTGAGTCAATGCCGAGGCGCATCAAGACCGTTATTACGGCCAGAGGTGGTTGTTCTGTGTACTGATTTCTCAGGATCTACGCACCCAAATTGCGCGAAAATGTAATCACATGTCAGTTCTAGTATAATATATTTGTCCAATTGTTGTGTACATAGTTCCGCGTATTCAGCGCGTACACAACTTTCCCAATAGAGCGCGCCCTGCTAAGCACAACAGCGCAGGCGCAGCGCTTGTCCGTCCACTACGAGATGGCCCTGTCTTAGAGACGGACCAAACTCTGCTACCGCCGATCCGCGTATTAATATGTAACGCAGCCAATGAGATTGCTGCTAATATAGAACCTTTTCTCCTCGCGGATCACACTGGCGCAGTGATACCTGAACGCTCGAGGTATTATAACAAAGAATGTACATACCCCCGATTAATCAGTCTGCATTAGTCTGCATTAATCTGTAATCAAGTTTCAGTCTGCGCCTAATATGATTATCATATTCCTGTACATAGCATGAAGAGAAATGTATAGACACTTTGTCAAGTATCAGAGATATGTGAGAATAAGATTAACGTACCAAGACCAAAGGAACTTCAGATTGTCAATTGTAAACAGCATCCAGAATCAAGTTAAGTAATATCTATGCTTTTTATTATTTTAATAAATGTTTGTGAAAATTAATCAATTTCTGTTTAAAGTTCGTCACCGTCAATCTGCTACTCTAAGCGGGCAAGTGGCATTTCTATCGTCTGACCTAACGGCAGAAGATAAACACGCCACAATAAGACCACGAGACATATTGCTGACACTCGCCTACTTCATTAGAGCGACAAGTCAAATAATTTGATGGTGTGTGAACCGAAGGAATGAATACCCGTTTATCATCTGCATTTCTTCTTGGTGTAGCAATGCCGGTAGTGTACATATAATCCCATCAAGTTCTTTGTATTTATACTATCGCTGGACAAGCTTCTCAATTCCACGTGCAAGAATTCTTGCAGGGCGTGTACGTAGCTGCACTACTGTCCAGATTTCCTTATCATCAGCGAATCTTGAGTCACTATGAGCGTCTTTCAGGGTGGGGGGCGGGATGAATGTGATAATCCGGTGCTAGATCCGGCTAATACGGGACTGGGGCAAGCAGACGAACTTCTGGTCTCCCTGCACACATCCATGCTCCTTTCTTTCATTTATGATATCAAATATTTTGAAACCTGCCTCACACACACTATTTTGAACATCAACACGTCCTGAAAAACATGCCGGGTTGATCCGAAACTAAAGTTCATCGTTGCTGCAATACTACTCATCGCAATACCACTATTTACAAGTATTAACTCGTCAACTCTCGCAAAGTTGATCTCCGTGATTGCACAGACAGACATCCTGAGCGTGGCGAGTCTTTAACACTTGTTACATCCCGTCTGAACTTCTCTGACCACTCGCATACATTTTCGTTCGACTCAAACAACTTTCACCATATTGCACTATCATCCGACACTGAATTTCGATTGGTTCCGACCCTTAAGCTAACAGAAATCTAATGACACTCAGCTGCTTCATGTTGGTGATTGCTGCCATCTTGTTTCACTGATTCCCGTACCATTCGCAAGCCAGGCGTAGCCATCCCCATCTGATAATACTCGTAGATTCCAAGATAAAAAAAAAAGCGACGCGACATTGAGGACCCTTGCAGAAACGTCTTCGCTAGTCATCGAGGATCAATTCGACGCGGGACTCATGATAATTCTACTCCAATCAATAAGATTCCAGGACAAAGACATGTCTGTAAACACCCCGTATAGCTGTGGGATACTAACCTGACTGTCGCCCGCACTACGGATCGCAACAAGGAATGATGGTCTGAGGTGTCATTTCTTTTTATGCCTAGACAGTTTTTGTTGTTATCCGCAGTACTCTTCCGGCACAGCGGTACGTTGACGATATTCTGCGCCCCGTTTTGTTGACCTTCATAGCAAGCCATCCTCTGCATATATTTTAGCAAGATAATGAGTGCCGGCATACGGCGAGAGTTTCTACTGCTCGTCCTCGTGCAAGCCAGATCCTACCTTGGACAGCAAGGTCGTCGGATTTCTCCCAGATTGAGATCATTTTAAGTATTATGGGTAGGACCCGCCATCCAGCTTGTGTTTTTGACGATTGATGCCAACTGGCCAGAATTTGGCACAATGTCGCTCAAGAGGACATCTAACATTTTTGACAATCAATGACAATCCGAATAAATGCTTGCATAGAGGCCAGAGGTGGACGAACGCATCTTTGACTTGCTCAATTTTTGAAGTTATCCCTCTTGCACACATCATCCAACTTCTTCTAAAATTGTAATCATTCGTTTGTCTGTACATGTGCATCAGATCTACCGCTTTCGTTTCCATTCAGACAATTCCTTCGTGGTTCGCCGTTTTCTCTCTTTTTTTCGTGGAGGTTAGTTTGTAACCTCTCCCTCACTTATCGACCTTAATGACAGTGAAAAATTAAACCGCGTGTACCTAATGGAAATTTGGGAAAAGCAATCGTCACCGAAGTTAATCTGTCGGTAAAGAGGGAGGAAAGGGTTACATCGAAATGAAAGGAAAAATGCAAATGAAACTGATGGAAATAAATTTTGAAAAGGGGTAAAGTTAATAAAGAAAGTAAATTTGCGGCCGTTACGTTAACAATTAACTAGCGGTAATTAGATATTGGAGATTTGGGGAAAATTATGGTCGCCAGTCCTATGGACAATTACTATAGTAACTGAAAAAGAAAGGTTATTGCACATATAATTAGCACTAGAAGCGTGGCAACTGAAAGTTGACACGTGTAGTGCAAAAACTGAAAGTTTGTCAGATGTAATAAATTTCGCTACACTCTGACTTAATTTAGCAAAAGAACTAATAAAACCGGAAAATTGAAAGTTAATTTAGTGACTGAAATTAATAGTGAGCTTTGTTTCTGAAGCACATCGACATTCAGTAAAATACGGTTAGTCTTGGGCTACCTCAACAATCATTTCAAAAGCTACTTCAATCTACGCAATTTAGAAATAAGAGATTTAACTTTGAACTTGAATTAAATTATTCTGAACAATTAACAATAGTAAAATTTAGTACGTACCAAGCTGAGCTGCAGTCACAGGTAAGCTAAAATATGGTAACAAAACTCGCAATCTTAATTTGTGCTTGTGTAATCTAAATATTGTAGCCAGCTATGAATACCTTAACTGAACTTTGAAATTAAAGCAGTGAAATCGAATGATATTACTTTAATGCTGGCGTTTGAATTTCAACGACACTCGGGTTCATTCCGGAAAAGGAACGGACCCCGCTTGGTAATGCAATTGGGACAATGAGCAACAAAGGTTCATGGTACGTAGCTGTAATTTAGTGAGAAAAATTTAACAGTTTGAAAAGTTGAGGTCTGCCATATAGTTCCAAAACTTTACGTGCTACCAGTCTTCTTTGCTGGTTGATTGAAGGTTTGAAGTCGTCGATCGAGGAGGTGGCGACAGTCACTAGTTGTCGGCCGTCGCTGTTGCAGAAGCTGGATGTTGGCGCGCCTTCTTCTCGACACGGTCACCAGGCGAAACGGGCTCTTGATGTGCGCCAGCTAATGCTTCCCGTCCGCGACATCGTGTCAGAAACTATCGTAGCAATTCGAGTGCAATTACATGCTGCCAAACCCCGAAAGCGCGGCAGCTCGCAGGAGCGTCGCACAACACACGTGCTCCACTGCACTACTCCAGCCAGACTCTGCTCTGCCCGCGCTCCACGCGGCCGAGTTCACACTACCAAAGATCCTAAACACTTTAGTTCTCCACACGACCTATGGATGTATTCGTTCGATAGCATAGTTTTCCCTAGGCAAGACCCAGCGTAAAAATACAAATAGTATTTACGAAACAAACCAACATATATATATATATACAAATAGTAAAACAATTACAATATATAAAGACACAGAAATGTCGTATCTTCAGGTAACAAAATAAAGAAAAAAAGTTATAGTACAATAGATGGAAATAGGAGGATATGCATTTCCGGCGTTACAAGTTCTAGGACAATACTGAAAAAAACGGAACTTCGCTGGAATTTTGTGTTTTTCTAACAATTTTTTCCTGTTATTTGTTGAATGGACCTCGTACTAATTTCCTCCGCAAACCACTATAGGACGATGGCTGAGAGAACATCGTTCATCACAACCATAAGAACACCAGATCAAAAATTAGTCATCTCCGGAAGCCTCTCTGAGAAAAGGCCTCAGTTTGACGAGAAAGAGAGTACTCCAAGTTTCTTCAGATACGCTTTATTCAACTAAAGCCAACACTGGTGATGAGATCCAGTATAGCGAGCCAGCCGCGAGGACGTTTCTTGCCACGCCTCACGTGCTGTTGCATGTAGTTGCAGACGTTTGCTGTGGGGCTAATTTCGGATCATTCGAAGTGCGATACGACATTCTTCGAAGCACGAGGCTATGTGTAAGGTGTTGTGAACTCGGCTAGTGCTATCTTTGAAGATGAGTGTGTTCATGTCATAATCTCAAAGAAGAAGTAGAAGAAAGGGCATCACTTGCTCACCAAGAATGATGAAATAAATATCGTGGACCACGTTCACGGCAACCTGAATAAGCAGGCGCAAGTCATGCTACGATAAATAACACAGAAGAACCTCTCACCAGACCTGCACCCGATACACACACACACACACACACACACACAGCAGGTTATACACGTCAGTAGGTGATCGATGCTCATCACATCTTGCATCATTACGAAAGAGTCAAAATCGTTACTCGTCAGACTACACTACACGCCTGCAGTCAGCTACTGCACAGTTTCTGTACCGTTTGTCCCACAGAAGACGTGCAGCTTTATGTGGCTCCGTGAGCATTGGCCCTTTGTGAGGTAGACGATTCCCACTGTCCACTGGATGCAGTTCCCTTCACACTATCAGCTCGGAAACTCGCTGAGATGGACCTGAATTCATTGACAGCAGTAATTTTGGACTGATAAAGAATTCCATTAACAAAGAGGCGTGACTCTTATATCTGGTTCATGTCAACTGTGACCACTGCTGTTACGCCATGTTACATGACTGTGAGTGGTACACCATTCCTTGTATACATGCAAGAACTTCACATTAATATGCCAATAAATCGAAAAAATTCTGTCTCGATTGCAACCACGTCCCCTAATCGACAGCTCCTTTCTACAATTTTGTCTCGTCGCCATACGATCTATCTTATTGCTCTGTTGTCCGCCTCTGGTAGCTGAGTGGTCAGCGCGACAGAATGTCAATCCTAAGGGCCTGGGTTCGATTCCCGGCTGGGTCGGAGATTTTCTCCGATCAGGGACTGGGTGTTGTGTTGTCCTAATCATCATCATTTCATCTCCATCGACGCGCAAGTCGCCGAAGTGGCGTCAAATCAAAAGACTTGCACCCGGCGAACGGTCTACCCGATGGGGGGGCCCTAGTCCCAGGACATTGCTCTGTTTCCACACAATCTATTGGTCATATACTCAAACTCACTGTCATGCATTACGTCTGCAGTGGAGGGTGCTATGACCGCCTTGTCCAATTCTGTACTATTTACAGCGTTGCTTAAAACTACGGTAGTGACTAATATTTAGTCCACTGAGCCTATATCCCTAGTTTACTGAGAGGTTTGCATGTAACATTCATTTTTCATCAACGTAATAAAAACAAGCTTTTCTTAACCAAAACTCATTTTTGAGCATTCGACGACGGTTTTATATTAGCAATTGTCTTTGATCCTATGACGCTGTCTCTAGTAAAGGGTGATTACAATTAAAGTCCAGCTACTCACAGAGGTCCACTGTGAGCTGTAATTACCGCAAGGAAGCGAAACTTGATAGATATTGTAACGCTTTAATTTGGAAGCGATTTACAATGGATCAGACTCATTTCCGTTTCGAAAATTTTGTAAATATTTAATGTGAGAATCTTGTACATTGTTTATTGTATTTTGCGTTATTGTTATGCTTTGTCAATTGTTGTGTATTGTCAATGTTTGAGAGTGTGCCGGAGTACACTTGTTAGGGATTAAGCACGGGCTGGAGCATGTGGCTGGTTTGTTTACTTGGAAGAACAATGGGCTGAGAGTGATTTTGGTTCACTACTAGCCTGATGCTCACTTCTCACACACTCTTTCAATCAACCGTGACTTTCCGCCTATCTACTTACATTCCTTTCCCTTTCTTTGCTAACATCACTTGTTTCATCCAGTCCTTCGTTGCTCTTCCCGTTCTTCTCTCTTGTAGCCGCAGTTTCCATACTCTCTTGGCCTACGATCTTTCCCCATTCTTTCCATGTGCAAAACATTTCAAATTACAATCCTCTTTTATTCAGTTACATTTGTCAAGAGACGGGACCCCACAGCTCGTATATATTTGAAAAATGCCATATTAGCGCTCTGAGCTGCTGGTAAAATTATTTATTTGCACAATCAGTTTCGCTCGACCAAGCACCATGAGGTTCCTACATACCAAATAAAATTATACATGAATGACATTAGAGACTTAAATTGTCACGAATCTGTTAACTGATGTAAATGTTAAGGACAACACGCACGTAATGAAATGATTAAAAGTATTCATAGCTTAATGTTAGCCGAAATGTGAAATCATTATCTTTAAGTCAGAAAACCATGAGTTAGACACTGAAAATAAAGGTACACCATAACATAGTGATGTGACTCAATATGAAATCCACACATTAAAAAAAGGTAAATGGTTCTCATTTTTACAGCGTTACCGGACGAATCGCAACATAAATTGCGTAGTCAGACTATAAAAACCGTGCTAGGTAGTGTACTCATTCTTTTTATAACCAAACGCTGTGAACAGATTTATACTACATAGAGCCGATTGCATCAACCAACTTATTTTGCCTATAAGAACCTGAAGATGGATAGTCGATCGAAACTGCTTGTGTAAACACTGATTTTTGCAGCATCTAAAGATTTTAATACGATATTTTTCAATTAAATTTTTACATGCAACCACTACTTTTTATTTGAAAATACGCTCTTGTTAATTTCGCAGAAAAGCAGTGTTGAATCAAAATTCTATTTTAATGAGGGAGATTATTTTTAAGGGTCGTAAAATGTATCTCTTCATATAAAGAAATGAATTATGTTTATGGAATGATGCTTATTAGCAGAAACTAAAAGAAACAGATGCGTATATAGTAATAAATTAATTACATTATACTTACGACTATATCCTCTTCCAACGAACACTTACTACTGCGATTAGGCTCCCTTAAAAAGAAGTGTGTTCTTCTACACTGAAGAGCCAAACGAACAGGTACACCTGCCTAATATCATATAGAGCCCCCACGAGGACGCAGAAGTGCCGCAACACATGGCATGGAATTGACACCATGGGTCGTGCAGGGCTGTCCGTCCATAAATCCGTAAGAGTACGAGGGGGTGGAGATCTCTTCTGAGCCGCACGTTGCAAAGCACCCCAGATATACTAAATAATGTTGAAGTCTGTTGGCTAGCGGAAGTGTTTAAACTCAGAGGAGATTACCTGCAGCCACTCTGTGGAAATTCTGCATTGTCCTGCTGGAATTGCCATTGGAATGCACAATGGACATGAAAGGATGCACAAGTTATTAGACAGGTTGCTTACGTATGTGTCATCTGTCAGAGTCGTATCTGGGGTTTCGTATCACTCCAACTGCACGCGCCCCGCACCAGTAACAGAGCCTTCACCACATAGAACAGTCCTCTACAGGGTCCACGGATTATGAGGTTGTCTCCATATCCGTACACGTCCACCCGCCCGATACAATTTGAAACGAGACTCGTCTCACCATGGTTTCGTCATCAACAGCCCCATGGCGATGTTGACGGACCTAGGCGAGGCGTAAAGATTTGTGTCGTGCAGTTATCAAGGGTACACGAGTGGGTCTTCTGCTGCGAAAGCCCATATCGATGATGTTTCATTGAATGATGCACATCGTGGCAGTTGTTAATGGCCCAGCATTGAAATCTGCAGAAGTTTTGTCTTACATAGGCATTTCCGACCGTAGTGCTCTATTCTGCCTGTTTACAGAACTCTGTATTTGAATACGCATGCCTATACTAGTTTTCTTGGCGTCTCAGTGTAAAATAAAAACTGCTGTTCGTTGTTGCGTCTGTATGTAACAGACTATAGGTATTTCTCCATTCAGAATTCTCCGTTTTGCCGGTTGGTTTAACACTGGAGGAAAGAGGATATGTTATTGTAGAGAAAAGTACATATTGCTCCCATGAGTTCATCGTCTATATAATGACAATCCAGGAATCGTCTGGATATATAAAAGCATTTGGGCATCAGTTTAAATGGCAACTGATAAAGGTTCACCGAAGGAAAGGTGAATACAGTAGGACAAGATTGTTATTTATAGCCACCCAAGAGAGACATAAATTTTGTCCTTCCAGGATGAATTATGGAGCTGGAAGTGCTCTGCGCAAGCGATAATATCCCCGAGGAGCAAAAATAAATAAATAGATGCGAAGGTCTGATCAGCCTGGTTAACCTTTGCCGCGACTGGCTGGTATGCGACTGCAGGTGCTTAACCTCGGGAACATTTAGCTGATTTCTTATTAATCTATTCCGCTTTCCCCGACGTGTAGCTGATGTACGCAACGGACTTTACAAGGAAGCCCAGTCACAGAGGAGCGCTTAGGGTTTGAATTACACATCCAGTGAGCTTAAGGGCAACACGGTGCGAGGAACAACGAGCCACGGTATCGGCCCCGTATGCGATTTTATCGAGGCGATACGTGTCGCGGGGCGGGTGCCCACATTCCCGGGGCGAGTTCCCATGACCCAGTGGGGCGCGATCATCGCCGCTTTAATCGCTGATGACTGGTCCGGCGCCGATACGATCACGATTTGGTCGCGGGAGCACACGCCGCCGCGTGTTCCGCAGGCAATTGCAAGCATTTTTCCTCCGCGAACCAATCTAGACGTACAAGGTAGTCGAACTAGGTTAATAAAGTACAGTAAGGGAGCGGTAATGCGACTTCTTACATCCAGTGATTAACGTGGGAAACTCTTACAAATCTATTTTTAAAAAATTGTAGTGGACGGTGTTCTTGAATTGCTGAAGAGTTATTACACATCTGTTGCATTAATCTCTTAATCGACAGACTCACGTATGTTGTTGCCAGAGGCCAGTAGTGACCTGTACCAGTGCATTAACGTATCCCTTACGTCTTGGTGGTACTGGTACTGCTCACTGCTTTTATGTGGTATTTCGAATTTTTCTCATGTTAAAGAAGACAAATTTAGTCATGGTACTGGATGGCTTACCGCGGCTATTGTTAGGTGTGTAGGTATTGAGAGTACTGACGGCCTCGTAAGTTTTAATGACCGTGACGTCATTCCTTACAGCGTGTTTAATGTTGATGAGGTTTTTAATAAGGGTATTAGTACCTTTCATTTTTACTGTACGATGCCTTTTGTATTGAGGACTCGTGGACGTCGCAAGGTGGATCAAGATGAAGCTATTTGTGTGTAGTGTAAAGGATCTGGTGTTTATGAAGGTGTGAAACTTGTTGGTGACTTAACTGTATATTATCATGAGCAAAGAACCCTTGCGTTATGAAATCGAACTGCGACTCACAGAGATTCACAAGGGTGCCTCACACAGAGAGTACCGAACAATACGAGACTGGAATAGAAGGGAGAAAGGTACTCAAAGTACCCTCCGCCACATACCGTCAGCCGGCCGGAGTGGCCGTGCGGTTCTAGGCGCTACAGTCTAGAGCCGAGCGACCGCTACGGTCGCAGGTTCGAATCCTGCCTCGGGCATGGATGTATGTGATGTCCTTAGGTTAGTTAGGTTTAACTAGTTCAAAGTTCTAGGCGACTGATGACGTCAGAAGTTAAGTCGCATAGTGCTCAGAGCCATTTGAACCATTTGAACATACCGTCAGGTGACTTGCGGAGTATGGATGTAGATGTAGATGTAGTTGGCACAGTGGTTAGCGCACCGGACTCGCATTCGGGTGAACGACTGTCCAAACCCGCGTCCGGCCATTTTGATTTTGGTTTTCCGTGATTTTCCTAAATCGCTTCAGGCAAATGCCGGGAGGGTTCCTATGAAAGAGAACGGCCGATTTCATTCCCTGTCCTTCCATCATCCGATGGGACCGATGACCTCGCTGTTTGGTTCCTTCCTTAAAACCAACCATCCAACACAGAGAGCATCCCAGAGTTCCCCTGAGAGCTACAGCGCAAGAAGAATCGCTTCTCAACTTCTTATAAGTTGACTGTGTAGCTATTTTGTCTGTTGCATTAAGCTCTTAATCCACATAATGACTTCTCGTGATTTTAGGCATATGTGTAGAGCTGCCAGACATCAGCAGTGAGAAATACTAGTGAATTAACTTTGCGCTTAGGTCTTCATGGTACTGGTACTGTTAACACTGGTACAAAGTAAGCTCTCTTATGGGTATGTATCACCTAAAAAGCTTGTGCACTCATTTTAATAACCATGAGCCACTCTTCTACCTTTACATTTGGTGATTACTCCGCAATTGACAACTAAATGCCTTGCAGACGGTTTATCGAAGAATCTTCGAGCTATTCCTCTACCGTTCAAGTCATTCCTCTACTGTTCCCCTCCGGAACAACGCGTCGGAAAAACTGACACCTAAATCTGTCTGGGCGAGCTCTGATTTTATTACTTCATTATGATGCTCACTTCTCCCTATGTAGATGGGCGCCAACAAAGTATTTTCACACTCTGACGACAAAAATGGTGATTGAAATTTCGTAAGAAGATCCTGCCGCGACAAAAAATGCCTTATTTTTGATGACTGCCACCTCAAATCGCGTATCATAACCGTGTCACTCTCTCCTCTATTTCGTGATAATAGGAAACAAACGGAACTTCTTTGAATTTTTTCGATGTCCTTCGTCTATTCTAGCGGATCCCACAACTCAAAGTAATTCTCCAGAAGAGGGCCGACAAGTGTAGTGTAAGTAATCTCTTTAGTAGATCTGTTTCATTTACTGAGTGTTCTACCAATAAATCACAGTCTTTCGTGTCCTTTAACCACAGCATTATCCCTGTGATCGTTCCAGTTCAAGTTATTCGTAATTGTAATTGTAATTGTAATAGTTTTTGGATGAATTTGCAGCTTTTGGATCCGTGTGGTTTATCGCGTAACTTCACACTTTTCAATATTTAGAGTCAATTACCACTTTTCGCATCATACAGATATTTTGTCTACATTATTTTTTATTTGGTTTTGATCATATGATGAATTTACGAGACGGTAAATGATAGCATCATCTGCTAACAGTCTGAGCGGACTGCTCATATTGTGTCCTAAATCGTTTGTGTAGTTCAGGAACAGCAGAAGGCCGGTAACACTTCCTAGGGAAACACCAGATATTACTTCTGTTTTACTCTATGACTTACCGTCAGTTACTGCGAACTGTGAGCTTTCCGTTAGGAAATCTTGAGTCCAGTCGCACAACTGAGACGGTACTCCATAGGCACCCACTTTGATTAGACGTCGCTTGTGAGGAACAGTGTCCAAAACTTTCTAGAAATCTAAAAACATGGAATTAATTTGAGATCTCCTGTCGATAGCATTTATTACTTCGTAAGAATAAAGATTTAGTTGTATTTCACAAGAACGAAGTATTCTGAATCCGTATTAGCTGTTTCTTAATAAATGGTTTTCTTCCATTTATTTCATAGTGCTTCTCCCAGGAGGTGGTGATAAAAAAATCGTTTTGAAAACAAGAAATCTCATAAATGTAGGAAAATGAAACATATAAATCAATTATAGGAAAATGGCACGTTTAGACCGTGACGCTCCAACAGCAGCAATGGCGCTAAAAGGTCATTGAGCCCACAAAACGTGGTTACATTCATGAAATTACTTATAAGCTCACAGTTTTAAATTATAAACACGGTCCTATCCACAGATTCTATGAAAAGCTTATGCTCTTTGGCTAACAACTGCATTATATCGAAAGATGAACGATAGGGAAGCAGCACACAAACTTTCCAAATCAAATACGAAGCCTGAATGCCATGATGAATACAGAAAAGTGCTAAACTGAGTAGCGAAATACTTTCACAACGCCAAAATCAGGCAAGCATGTTCCGTTTGATGCAGCATTACGGGCTGTGCGATTAGAAAAATCTCCGTAGGTGTGGGAAAGAAAAATTCGAAAACTGTTTCTCAATTCTCACCTGACCAACTCAAAGATTTTTTCAGCACCAGTCATCTGCCATGCTCCAATAACTTATCCGTAACAACACCCACACTGGAACTTTACAATAAACACAATAACGAGGATTTCTTCTGAAGCGGTGGCCAACGATGACGCCAGCTTTAGCATGATAAAGGATGTTGAGAGTAGCTTAATACCCAGTCTTGACAGGCACACTGGATTTTTCTCTCTTGAATGGGATAAATCCTCCTCAACGGAAAAGAAGCATCGTCCAACCGGCTCCTAAGAACTAAAATCCACAATGACCGAGTATTTAACGGAAAATTAGCACTTGATCTGCTGTATCCAAAGCATTTGATATCGTCAAATTCAACTGAGGGGAGAGTGTTGCACCTGGAAGATAATGTATCTGCAAATATATTACGTCTCCTGTTCGCTGTTTTAAGCTAGTGATCGACTTTAGAATCACATGAAGAAACACGCACTAGAGACTGCGATAAGCAGTTTTCGTAATTTTAAAAAATGGTTCAAATGGCTCTGAGCACTATGCGACTTAACTTATGAGGTCATCAGTCGCCTAGAACTTAGAACTAATTAAGCCTAACCAACCTAAGGATATCACACACATCCATGCCCGAGGCAGGATTCGAACCTGCGACCAGAGTGGTCGCTCGGCACCAGACTGTAGCGCCTAGAACCGCCCGGCCACTCCGGCCGGCTCGGCATTTTCTACTTTCTTTTTTCTTTTTTTAAAGACATGACGTTCTGTATTGCTCAGCGTTTGTAAATATTACGGGTTTTGCATACTTAACTACTAGATATTACACTAAAGCTTTTAGAAAGATTTTGTTAATTCTTCAGTTACAAAGTTTTATGATGAGTCCGAGAAACCAGACGGGGAAGGTTTAGCAGATTATTGGGAGCTCCAATGTTAGGCGCGTTATGGAGTCCCTTAGGGAAAATGGGCGTCCAGGAAAGGAAGCTCGCCATCTCTGTCTGGGGATCTAATCAGGGATGAGGAGAAGACCCCGTCTGTGGATATCGGGCCTACAGGATGCAGTCGTCCACAAGTTGTAGCTCATTTCGAGACTACAGACGTCTGTCGCTTGGTTTCTGAGGTCATCCTCACTTCATACGGTCGGCTGGCGGACGTTCTCCCATGTTCTCCCATGTGGGGTGCAAGCAGAGATCGCAGTTAGCAGCATCGTTCACAGAATATAACGGAGTCCTTTGGTTTGGAGCCGAGTGAAGGGTCTCAACCAAAGACTCCGTCGATTCTGTGACACTCTCCGCTCAAGATTTATGGATCTGCATTACAGGGTGGAGAATTGTAGGTCTCCCCTTGATAGGTCAGGGGAGCAAAGAAAGCAGCTACTTGGGTAACAGAGTACTTGTGGAGGTAGCCTACGAGCTAGTTTGAGGGCCTCTGATGAACGATGGTTCTTCAAATGTTAGAAGATTGATTAAATATTTAGAATAAGTATGTCATCTTTTTTCTGCTCTTTTAATAAGATTGGGTTTGAAAGAGAAAAACTTTATCTGGTTGTACCTAGAGAGCGAAATCAGACCACGTTCAAAGTAAAGACACTTCAACTGTCAAAATTTTGACAGTAAATTCTCGAAGTTTGCGTAAAAAAGTTCCTGTCGACACAAATAGGGGAGTGGGGAAGAGGATCTGAGTATATTGTGCTCACTAACGAATGATTCACTGTCAAGGTGTGTGTATATGTGTAAGAGGCTAAGATGATGCATGTTTCTTAAGTATGGAACTGCACTCTAATTTATATGTCTCCGTTTGAGGACACTGAAGCAATGTATATGCAATGTAGCGCGATTCAGGTACAGGCATGTCAGCACCGACATGTAGGCAAGACGTTAGTGTAGCATTCGTGTCCTACCGACATATCTGCGGTGAATGTGGAAACGTGAACTACGGCGGTGCTATTACCAGAAGTGTCCAAACAGGACCAATGTGATATTATTCCTTTCTCGATTTCCGAAGTACAAACACTGGTAGACATCCATCAGAGAATGAAGAAAGTGTATGGGACAGCACGAGTGCCGAAAACCATAGCGAAAATCAGCGATGCGGAATGGTGCACCAAGCTCTGCTGGTCCCGGTTCAATATAAGACTAACGTCAACCCAACCAAAGACTGCGGTGCTGATTCAGGTACAGATGTTTAAGTGCACACCGTTCAGTGCAAATTGTTGAACATGTGGCTCCACAACAGATGCCTCTGATATGCTTCCTCCATTTTGACCAAAGGACATGGTCAGTTGGCCGGCCGCGGTGGTCTCGCGGTTCTAGGCGCGCAGTACGGGACCGCGCGACTGCTACGGTCGCAGGTTCGAATCCTGCCTCGGGCATGGATGTGTGTGATGTCTTTAGGTTAGTTAGGTTTAAGTAGTTCTAAGTTCTAGGGGACTGATGACCACAGCTGTTAAGTCCCATAGTGCTCAGAGCCATTTGAACCATTTTTGACATGGTCAGTTAGGACTGCAGTGAGTACGGAATCATCAAGATTGCATATGGATCACTAGGGACATGTCGCCTTATCGGATAAATCAAGTTTTTGATTACACCAGGCAGTTGATCGTGTCTGGATACACCGTCATCCAAGCGAACGGTTAGTGGTGCTAATATTATACTTCAGTAAAGATTCAGCTGGACTTCCATCGACCCCGTCATAGCTATCGAAACCACTATGACAACGGTGTAGTTAAAAATTATTGAGAATCACCTGCATCCCTTTATGATTGATACTTTCATCGACGGTAATCGCATTTTACAGTTAATGTCCGTGTGACAGAGCTAAGATTGTGCTACAGGGGTTTGACGAGTATGATAGGAAATTCATGTTGATGTCTTGGCTACCAAATTCGTGTAAATTGAACTCGAACTCGATAGGGCATCCATGTCAAGCTACTAATCGCCAGCTCCACGCTCACAAATCACCGCCTCATTATTTGAGGAAATTGCATGACCTACCAAGGACTTGTTGAATCCATGTCAGGCAGGATCACTGCTGTATTGCGCTCCAAAGGTGGACCAGCACACTATTAGGCTGGTACAGCAACGTTTCGGCTCATCAGTGTACGTGTTATACAACAAGGCAATGTCTTCTACTTTGATCTCTGTTGTTGTACATGTGAATAGAGTTTTGAAATTCTGTTACCATTTATTATCATTACACTCGGTTTATTTCATTTTTTTTATACTCCTGTATTCTCCATGGTTGTATTTTAGTGCTGATACCCGCCCTCTCATTGGAAGTGCACAGTTCTGCCATGGTTTCCTTGACATTTAAGTCTGAGGGTTTGGGGTTTTTCAGTCATTTTGTTGCTTTGGTATTAAAATGGAAATGGTTTATTCACTGTGGCATAGGGATTTCATCTGTGTAGAAAAACATGCACTCAAAAATTTTTTGTTGATACGTTCGTTTATTTAGTTGAGAAATAAGCAACAAATTTATTGCAAGCTGTACGTCGAGTATACGCCTCATCGTTTGAAAATTTATTCGAGTAGAAAGTTACCTCAACCCTTTCATCGGCTTCTCCTCGTCATACGCTGTACCTGTAATAAATTTAACGTCAGGCACGAGCATCAGAGACGTATTGACAGTCTGATCTTCATAGCTGGCAAGAGAACAGGAACTTGTGTAGTTCTCAAGGTAAACACGTTGCTTGTGTAGGCTGGGTCACGTCTAGTCTTGCCGCTGGTTCAAGTTCACCTAGTACTCCGCTCTCGCATTGCCAAAGGATGTCCGTTTCAAGTATTTCATTACTCATATCGTCAGAGGAATTATTCATAAATATTACAGTAATGTCGCTACGAACATCTCTGTTTTACCGTGAATTTAATGTACCTTTCAATCATGGAGGTGTATGAAATAGAAGGGCGTAATTTTTTTTCACCACCAATTTATCAGTCTTTCAGCTATGCAGATAGCTCAGATGGAAGATTCATACTATGTTTTAATTTAAAAGGCCCTAATTCGAATCCTGTACTGGTAATTATAATGGAAAATTTCCAGTCACCTTGATCCGAGTCTTGGGGAAGCTATATTCGTACAGTAACCAGTGATTCTTTGGTATACTCTTGTGAATACCATAAGAAGAACTGTGCATGCTTATCAGTTATTAAAATAATGGAAACCTAGATTAAGATGGAGGGTAGTGTTTCTTGAGTTGACGCTACTATGCAGCCATTGAGATATACATGAAACATATAGGAGACCTTTAATGTTCATGATGAGTCACTGATAATGTGGCACACTTTCTGTGTTATTGTAACAATCAAGGAAGATGAAAGGGGAAATTGGCCTGCAAATGCCACTCTGTAATCGTAGTATGAACTAAATAACGTGTATAAAAACGTTAAGCTTATAGTAAACGAGAAATGATGTAGCTGATACGACTCCAATCCTTAATGTAAGAACTTATAGCTTCTAATGCATTTATTAATATGAAAAACTTGAGCCCTGTTCTTGTCACAAAAACGAGGTTGTCCGTTCTTTGAAAGAGTTAACCTTTTATATTCAAGAACACGGGCATAGAAAATTACTGTTTTTATTTTGGCAGATGCCTGCTAACGAAAAAAGTCACCTTAACTAGCAATATATTTCCACAACTGGCTTAAAGTTACAGAACATACGTAATCATTACTCCACTCGGTGGTTAATGGTAACAAGACAGACTTCAGAATCAAAAGGTTTGGGTTTGATCCCCGGACGAGTCCA
Source organism: Schistocerca americana (assembly GCF_021461395.2). Taxonomy (NCBI): domain Eukaryota; kingdom Metazoa; phylum Arthropoda; class Insecta; order Orthoptera; family Acrididae; genus Schistocerca; species Schistocerca americana. The sequence goes on from NC_060121.1 coordinate 497,748,962, forward strand.
TAATTTTTATCTGTCACTTACCAGTTTCTCACCTGTGACCACGCATATTAATGTGGAAAATGCCAAGTCATTTTACACTTTACAGTTCAAGCACCACAAAAAATATGTCTTCCATAAATTTCGTATGTTAGGATTTTACTTCCTATCGAAAGTTCCATCATTAGGGTTTACAATGTTTTATGAAACCTTGCAAAATGCAGATTCGACTACTTCACTAGGCCATTGCGAAAAGCTTCAATCGAAACTTGGAAATCTTGATGATGGATCTTACGGTCCGATATTCGTATCGGATATAAAAATCAAAAAGCTCAATATAGATGCAGTCGATGAACTTTTATCCTCAAATACATTGCCTGACAAAAAAAGAGAAGCACCCAGAAGACATAGGGGAATGCGAATGTAACGTCGTTTCCGTACGCACCACTGACAGATACGTACAACATTAAGAGTTGCATTTCTCTGTGACAAGTAGAACGCTGTGACGTTACAGCAGCCAAAAAGGAATCCATAAGGTTGGTGAGCGGACGCAGCTTTGCCCGCACGGTTTGTTGTGGGTTGAATGACGGACAAAGCCACTCGAGGACGAGTTTGACAGTAAAAAAAGGGGTGGTAATTGGCCACATGATTAGCCGTGCGGTTCTAGGCGCTGTAGTCTGGAGCCGAGCGACCGCATGCCTCGGGCATGGATATATGTGATGTCCTTAGGTTAGTTAGGTTTAATTAGTTCTAAGTTCTAGGCGACTGATGACCTCAGAAGTTAAGTCGCATAGTACTCAGAGCCATTTGAACCATTTGAACGGGCCACATGAGGATCACGCGGAGCTGCCCAATACGGCACCAAGTTTGAAGTTCCAGCACTAGAAGTTGGCGACTTTTGAGCCTCTGCTGTTAGGTCGGTCTGAAAATTCAAAAATAACCTGGTGAATAACAAACGTTCAGGATGCTCTGAAAACAAGTCGTCGGAATTTCGCCTGTTCGCTAGCTGTTGGGACAAAGAATGTTGGAAAACGCCGCCGTGTCTGGCCAGAGGAACCAGCAAAAATTCTGAATTTATCTCAATAAAAAAGTGAACCCACAAATAAGAGGACAAAATTATGACGAGTGGAAGGGCTTACACGTACCGTCGGTACGACGCATAGTTTCCAAGTTACGTTATGTTAAATGTTTTGTGAACAGTAGTAATTTTAAAAATTAATAACTTGACGATACCCTTACATATTTTTTAAACAAAGTTTCCATTAGCAGTTCTCATAGAGATCCACCAAAGACTCAAAACAGCATTGTTATAAACATTACCAGTTTTGAAAAGATTGAAGTGTGTATTCCATGCGGGAAAACGATAAATTTTACCAATAAGATTAATTACCATGTTGAAAGTAACTCACTATTGTAAAATAAACATAGTTAAGGAAGTATGAGTACGCTTACTGTTAATTGTTTATATCTGTTAACTAAAATACAACAGCAAATAGCGTTTTCCAAGATGGAATTAGAAATTACGAGAAAACTAGTGAATGTAATTAAATCTGAAGGCAGCTGAGAATATTTGCATACAAATTCATGTATAATTTTACTTTTTATATGTTCTGGAAGAAAGAAAGTACATTTTCTGATTCATGTTACAACGCGAGCATGCAAAACCCGGACATTCGCCTTCACACGAACAGTCGGATTTTGGCGGCACTAGGAGGCGAACAATCTGATTCTGGTAGTATTTGGAGGCAATCGTTGTGCTGAATTTTGTATGCGCGACAAGATGGTCGTTTGGGAAAAGAGTTGAAATCTTCTTAAATGTCTAAATGGACTTAGAAAATTTACCTGCGTGACCTTAGAAAACACAAGATTTTTCGTCAGGGAAGTATTCAGAACTTCGAAATTTCACCGCCGACCTTAGAGAGTGAATTTTTTTGGGTCTTGTAATTTTTGCCATTTCGCAACTGACGAACTTTAACTTAACTCTTAACTGACAGGGTTCAGTATACTTGCCAGATTTTGGAGAGTGCGAGGTACTGCCTGGGTTCATTTACGTTCTCATATTGGCCTAATAATATTGAGTACTGGAGATTCATAAACTTGTTGCTGTGAGAAGAACGGAAAATAAATCACTTTTTTCACATACTTTAGTCCGTCATTATAGTTAACTCTCTTCACGCAAATTTTTGTCTGCCTTTAATCAATAGCTCGTTTTTCTTAGTTGACGATTTTCAGCCGTATGTAAAGTGTGACTGACTACTCGCTAGGCTTAATCGCAGCCAAATTGCATAAAAATATCCTACCATGCACAGTGGCCCGTAGTAGAGAGCTACTAACCGGAATGTTGACTCATTGATAATCCGCACGGTTCAAAGCTAATTCAGTTATTTTTTGGACAAAAGGCTTCAAGAGACGTAGAGACACAAAGGAAGAACAGACATGGCTGCGAGTGAACATTCATCTGAATCGATGGGAAAAGTTGAAAATTCGTGCTGGATCGTAATTCAAACCTGGGTCTTCTGTTTGACAGGCATATGCTCTGGCCTCTTTCTTTCTTTTTTTTCCCCTCCTCTGCAATTGGTCAGGGCCGACTTTGTGTGACATTTATTCTGGTTGATCGCTGAATACTTCGAGTTTTTCTCTTTATTACAGAGGGTAGCCAATCCTCTCACCGAACACCGCTCAGCTTCCGTCGCGACAGCACTAAGCCCTCCGAGCACAGCGGTCATCGCATCCTCACAGACTGCACCAGCACGCCTCCCGTCGGGACCCAAATTCTCAACTTGTCCACATATTACTAATGTAGTGCCTCTGGCCCATTATCCTCATTACTCGCAGCAAATTGCCGATTGCCGTAAGACTTCGAGCTCGGTGTGCATCGAGCCCGGTGTGCATCCGCACAGAATAGATTATTGGCCTTCTTCGTCTTAATTAAATGTATGCGGTGCCTGTTCTTTTGGACATGCCTAATGATGTTAGTTCTGACGATATCTGTGAGGATGAGGTCACACCATTATTAGTTGAACCATGGAAAGAATAAAAAGGAGTGTGATTTTGAGTTAAAGGATTGTGTATACAGGGCCAAGTGGATACAGAAGTGGGCACCAGAAGATTGTGCACTTAGCAAATATCATTATTTTAAGCAGTTAGGGGAGCGAGGTGAGAAGGATTAGGCGTACTATGATGCGCTTACAAAAATATTTCATGGGCATATAATGTTTTGTGTATTAAAGGGAGAATGTGTATTCATGATGGGAGAAGATAGGATGGGAAGTAATTATACCACAGGAAATAATTATTCCGATAATGAAAAAGGGGATAAAGATGATGAAATCAGTAATTTCTTGATTTATCATAACGAACAGTATAAGGGTATGAGTGAGGAAACAGGATGGATGGAGAAAAATGAAAACAACTATGAGGCCAGTGTTTAGGTAGGTTTTGCGAAATATATTCAGAAAGTGGAACCAAAAATATGGGAGAAAGAAAAATTTAGTTTTTCCATGGGGGCTAGAGGCGTTGAGTGTAGGGAATACTGAATTTCAAATTGCATTTGAGTTAATATTCGCAGGGGACGATGAGGTTGAACTATGTAGTGGAGGTCAGGTGAGTAACGTGTTGAAAGATTGCATACATGAAGTAGAGGAGGACCTTTCAGCTGAGACTTGATTAAAGAATGAATGCATTGAAAAGGTGCAGCCAATAACTAACGTTAAAGTGGAAAACGTGTGTGAGACTGCTCTGGTAGATACTGGCAGTTCCATTAGCGGAATAGCAGAACATTTTTATAATCATGACTTACACGGTAGTTGGATTTCCAGTCATAAGGATGAGAATTAAAAATGCCACTGAGAATTGTAGCAAACCAGGGAGGGAAGACACTGTATCAGATATCAGCACTCGAGGTGAATTGTTTAGTCATGCTTTCCTTGTGATTCAAAACTTTAGCTTAAATATGGTGCTTGGCTCTGATTCTTTGAGTAAGCACGGGGGACATATGAACTGTAAAGATCAGGTGCAAAAAATAATGTTGAAGAAGGCATGAAAAAAAATAAAATTCAAAACTGCAATAAATGAAGTGGCAAGCTTGCATGTGGCTCAATGTAAATGGATGAAAAGGACGTTACATTCCACTTAGATGTAAGATTTTTGGAAGGATAATTTTGATGTGAGGATTTATTTGTATTTAATTATGAAGGCTAGTATCATTTTGCTGGTAGATGAAAAAATTTTAGACAGGCTGACTTAATGAAAGTATGTGCAATTCCATATAAATTATGTGAATGAGTTAAAAGAGTGGAAGATGGCAGAAAGGAGGAGTATCATGCTACTATAAGGGGCAGTAGCAATAATACAGCATAGCAGTTAAAAAGTAATTGATTTGAATTTGAAAATAAGGGTATTAATTGAGACGTAACGTGGAACTGTATTTAGAGATTTTGTTTTGTTTTGATATCTGACATGCGCTGTTGCACTCGTGCATGTATAGAGATTTTGACTTGGACACATCCTCAATAACAATTCTTGGTGCTTGGCACTGCAGTTGGTGGCCAAATTTTGCGTAGCTAATGAAGAGTAGAGTAACTAAACAGTACTTTTAAGTCACTGTTATTATATTTTTTGTGTAGAGGCTAATATGTTGGTTTGGGTTTCTGCAATCAACTGAAATTTTATTGACTGCGTGTACATTGATTGATACGTTGCTGTGAATTACTATATTTTTTAACTTGATAGTAGTAAGCTCAAAGTAAAATATTGAGTTACAGCAATTGAACTTTGGATTGTTATTCAGAAAAGGGCTGGTTGGTTCACTAATACTTTCTCATGACACTAGTCACTTGAGTTGCCAACTCTGAATATTAAGGATGTCACGTCATAATATTAGTACGTTGGGAGACACCTTGTCTCAGTGTAGTACTGTCGCAATACTTTGAGCCTTTATCTTTTTGAATGGAACAAGTTGTTGTGACAGAACTGAAAAGTAAGAACTTAGTATGATTTCCTTGCAAGCACTACAAACTATTTATTTGTGTCAGACCTCGCCGTGAAATATGATGTTGATTGTGTAAAGTCTGAATGGTGGAGGGAGTGGGATCCGACCCGCCCTTTACTCGTGCTCAATCATCAGTCGCAGGAATCCCATTGAGTGGGTTTTGGTTCATGTCAGTTTCATGTCAGCTGGGTGTCAAGTGAGCATGAAACGCCGCCTATGACCAGAGTAGCTTTTTGTAACGAAAGGTGTAATAAGTTTAGTGTCTAGACAGAGAAAAGTGTATCGCAAAAAATAGGATTTTTTTTACAGTTAAAACAAATTGAGAAAAAAGGGACTACATGATAACGAACATTATTTTTTTAACAGTGCAACTGTGTCCGCGAAAGTTATAATTACAGTTATCTTTTGTTTACTATGTTTTGCAGACAAAACTGTGCTTCACGTAAATACAGAAAAACGTGAAATTAGGGTCATTACATTTTGGGATCTATTTCATTGTTAGGTTTTGCCTAGATTTTTCTAGTTGTGTATTTTTTAAGCTCAGTAATACTGATATTTAAGCATGTGTTTAGGGTGGGCTTAGGGTTGTAAGTGATGCTGCATAAGTTAGTTTTAAGTTTGTTTCGCTCCGCTAAAGTGTTGAAATCCTCTTAAGTGTTTAAACGTGGACTTGTAAAATTTCCGTGTCCTTAGAATACACAAGATTTTTCGTCAGGGAACGATTCAGAATTTCGAAATTTTACCGCCGACCTTAGCGGGTAGATTTTTTTAGTCTTATAATTTTTGCCATTTCGCAACTGAGGAACTTTAACTTAACTTTTAAGTGAGAGGGACTCGGAATTGTTACTAGATTTTTGAGCGTGCGAAGTACTGCCTGGGTTTCTCGCGTTGCCGTAGCTACAGTCAGATTGGAAATTCATAAACTTATTACTGTGAGAAGCACAGGTAATAAATCGAGTTTTTTTACATACTATAATGCATTAGCATAGTGAGTCCTCTTCACGTAAATTTTTGCCTGCATTTGAATGAAAGCTCCTTTTCCTTAGTTGGAGATTTTGGACCGAATGTGACGAGTGACTGATTGGTCAATAGACTTAACGCAACCAAATCATATAAACAATGTAACCATTCACTGTGGCCCTTGTCAGAGTGCTACTAACTGGAACACTGGTACACTGATGATCTGCACAGTAGTGCCGCGTAGCAGTGTGGGGCAGCGTTATCAGCACCTGACAGAGCCGACTGGTCGAGTCTCTCCGCATCTGTAGGGTCTTCGGATGTGACAATGGCCCGATGTTGGTCTGCATGAGAACATGAGAGCAGGCAAGCTCGTCGTCAAAATTTAAGTCAAGCACGTCTGAGCACCAAAAGGGAGAATCCCGATATTGTACACAAAACGCATCGTAACCCACTCACATGTGCGCCTGTCATTCGAGAACAAGTAACGGACCCCCTACAACTTTCTGTGTCATCATCCACCTTTGGCCGGAGACCAGCATCAGCTGGACTAGGCAGTCACCGACCCATGAGTAGGCTCCAATTAAGACCGAACACAAAAAGCTTCATTAGGAATTTTTTGGAACATTATCCTTAGGAAAACAATGATCGATTAAATTATATTAAAATTATTTCAATAAGACAGTCCAGGTCACAAGTAAGTTGTATATATTTCGTTTGGTGACAGGTTTAGGTATTTTATCAGGCATCATCGGATCATTCTTTTATTCCTTGGTGACGGCAGGAGCCGGTAGCGTGGAGCAGGCCTCTCTGGGGGCTGTGGAACACTGAATTTATATTAACAGACAACTGCGTTTAGATAGATGCCATGAACTGGAAGCGCAACCTGCTGATTAACTGTCCTGCATAGCGTTCAGTGATTAACTGCACTACTGCATCACCCAAGATCGTAGGCGAGTATAGCAGCGACCTCAGGAGAGATCACAATTTTTTTTTCTTTTTTGAGTGTTTTGAAAAGATACAGCACTGGTGATCTTGGCATAAAGGTTTTGGAAGCCATCCGGTATGATTTCAGGTCACGGGCTCAAGTGATTTCAGGGAAATATGAAGGCATAGCGGTACGAGATGAAACCGTGGCGGACCGAATCAAACTAATCAGAAGACTGATGACTCAATAAAAAAGGAAAAGAAAAAAACACAAGTACGTCACGGACGACCTGCATTCAACTGTGTTGCCTCAAGTGACAGTATCGTGCAGCATCTTTCTCGTCCACGTACGAAACGTGTCACTGGGAACTGCGAAATCTCTGTCGTGGCCTGCAAGTTTCCTAGGTCTGTTCCTGACAGAACATGCGTGGGATTAGCTCGGACGTCAATATCGCCCCAGTGCCAGAGCACAGGACCTTTGTTTTTGTCATCTGTGTCTTGAGTGATTTGATGCGGCCTGCCACGAATTCCTTTCCTGTCCTGTGCTAAACTCAGCATCTTGGAGTAGCATTTGCGCCATACATCTCCAATTATATGTTGAATGTATTCCAATCTCTGTCTTCCCCTACCATTTTTTTCTTTTACAACTTTCTCTAGTAACTTGGAGGTTACTGACTGTTGTCTTAACACATGTCCCATCATCCTGTCCATTCTTCTTGTCAGTGTTTTCCATAGGTACCTCTCTTCGCCAGTTCTGCGGAGAACCATCTTATTTTTTACCTTATCAGTCAACCTAATTTTCGAAATTGTTCTATCTATGGCATCACACCTCAAACGCATCCATTCTCTTCTATTCTGTTTTCTCATAGTGAATAATTCACTACCACACAATTATGTGCTCCAAATGTGCAGTCTCAGAAATTTCTTCCACAAATTACTTCTCTTGACCAAGACTGCTTTCTTTTCCAGTGCTAGTCCTTCTTGCTTCGTCGGCCACGAGTTATTTTACTTCCAAAGTCCCAGAATTCCTTAACTTAAACTGCTTCGTGATACCAGTTTAAGATTCTCGCTGTTCTCATTTCTAGTACCTCTCACTTTTTTTTGTCTCACCTCTCAACCCATATTCTATATTAATTAGACTGTTCATTCCATTCAACGGATCGTGTAAAGCCTCCTTACTTTTACTAAGAATAGCAATGTCATCAGCGAATCTTATCGCTGATATCCTTTCCTCCTGGATTTTAATCCCACTCTCGAACCTTTCTTGTATTTGCGTCATTGCGCCTTCGATTTTTAGATTGAATAGTAGGGGCAAAAGACTACACCATTTTAATCCGGGCGCTTAGGTCTTGGTCATTTCGTCTTGTTCTTCCCTCTTACCTCTTGTACATATTGTATGTTAACTGTTTTTCCCTAGATCTTACTATTATCTCTTTCCGAGTTTAGAACATGCACTATTTTCTATTGACGAACTCCTTTTCCAGTTCAACAAATCCTGTGAACGTCTCGTTTTTCTTCAGTCTTGCTTCCAATACCAACCGCAGTCTCAGAACTGCATCTCTGGTGCCTTAACCTTTCCTAAAGCCAAACTGATCATCATCTAATAGTTCTTCAATTATCTTTTCCATTCTTCTGTATATTATTCTTGTAATCAACTTTGATGCGTGAGCTGTAAAGCTGGAGTACGATAATTACCGCACAGTAGACTCTTGTTATCTTCGGAATTGCATGGGTGGTATTTTTCTGGAAGTTTGATAGAACATGGCCAGTCTCTTACATTCTACAAAGAAATGTGCATAGACCTTTTGCTACCACTTTTCCGAATGATTTTAGAAATTCTGATGCAATGTTATCTACTCCTTCTGCCTTATTTTATCTCAAGCTTTCCACAGCTTTTTTAAATTGTAATCATGGATCCTCTACGTCTCCCACATCGAACAGAATATTCTCTTCTTTCACGTCACCAGGCTTGTCCCCCCCTTCCTAGCCGCCTTCAATGTAAGTTCTCCATCTATCCACTCTCTCCTCTGCGTTTAACTGTGGAATTCCCATTATTCTCTTAATGTTACCATACTTGTTTTTAATTTCACCGAAGGTTGCTTTGATTTTACTGTATGCTGAGTCTATCCTACTGACTATCACTTCTTTTTCGATTTCTTCATATGTTGCGTCCAGTTATTTCGCTTTGGCTGCCTTGAACTTACTGTGCATTTCATGCTTAATGGATTTATATTTCTGTATTCCTATCTTTCCCTGAACATTGTTGTACATCTTTCTTTTGTCGATCAGCTGAAGTATTTTATCTGTTACCCAAGATTTCTGCGCGTATCTGTGATTCACCTTTCTAGAGATATCCACTGCCTACTCTGGAACTTCTCATCCCAATATCCAGATCCTTAGCGAGCATCAAACGCGTATCATCATTTCTCAATACTTCACTTTGTCACTTTCTTCCACACTGATTCAACCGTACTGCAGTCTGCTCGTTACTGAATTGTGATGTATTTTCATAGCTGCACCTTTACACGCCTAGCAATCCAATATCTGACGTCGAAATTTCTGTTTTACCACGATGAAATCCAGCTGGAAGTTTCCCGTGTCCCCGGGTCATACCTAAGTATATCTTGTACCATCGTAAATCGTAACAGAGTAGTCGTTACTACCATTTGAAATTAATTACATAACTCAATTAGTCTTTCTCCTATGTCGTAAGTATTGCCAAGCCCATGGAAGTAAAAGAAATGCTCAAGAGTATAATTAAATTTCAAGGTGAAAGGATATCAATGATAAGATTCACCGATGGCATTGCGATAGTCAATGAAAGTGAAAAAGAATTGCAGGACTTGATGAATGGAATGAACAGTCTAATGAGTACATAATATGGACTATGAGTAAATCGAAGAAAGACAAGTGGCAGAAATGAGAACAGTCAGAAACTTAACATCAGGATTGGTGATCACGAAATAGATGAACTTAAAGAATTCTTCTACCTAGGCAGCAAAATAACCCATGACGGACGGAGCAAGGCGGAAATGAAAAGGAGACTAACACTGCAAAAAGGGCATTCTTGGCCAAGAGAAGTCTTCTAGGTCAAACTTAGGAGTCGATTGTAGGAAGGAATTTTTGAGAGCGTCCGGTGTTGGATCACAGCAATGCATGGTAGTGAAACATGGACTGCGGTAAAAGTGGAACAGAGGATAATAGTCTGAGATGTAGTGCTACAGTCGAATGTTGAAAATTAGGTGGACTGTTAAGGTAAGGAATGAGGACGTTCTTCTTCTAGAGGAAGACAGAGATTGGAATACATCATACATCCAGCAGATAACTGAGTACATACGTTGCAAGTGCTTCGTGGAGGGCCGCACCAAACTAGTCAGAAAACTGATGACTCAAAAAAAAAAAAAAAAAAAAAATTAAACACTTTTTGCTGCTGTTGATATTACTCTATATTCATCTGACCTGGAATCTTTCCTTTCCACTTTACTGACCTGCGCTATATCTAGATTGAGTTTTTACATTTCTTTCTTCAGCTTTTTTAGCTTTCCTAGTACCTCAGATTTCTGATATTTCCTTCTCCGAACTCGCAGAAGCTATCCCGTAATTGTTTATTCGAGCTTTTCCCCGTGGTCACCTCTACCTTGGCAGTCGCAGTGCGAAGGTCCGAATGGGTGCTAGTGCGGAACCTTTTACCATTGGATAGGTCATCATGAAACGTTTTTAGTTACAGGACACATGTCCTGTGTATACAGATTATATGTCTCTAATGCCGTCGTCTCCAGTGTCTTCTGCATCCTCATGGCATCATCACTGATTCCGCCGTCTTTTAGGGTCAGTTTCCTGAGGGCTAGAGAGTGCCCTGTCCGCGCCAACTTCCTCTTTGGCAAGGCCTTTGGCAGTGCAGGGTGACTTCTTATGACAGACGATTGCTGATGATTTTTATTCAAAGTGTAAACAGTGGCTTCATTCGAAACTGCGACCCAGGACGTTTCTATTGCCAGTAAAAGGCGCTACCCGTAGATCAGAATAGAATATAATGGTTTTATGACACCCTCCTCAGCGGAATCATTACGCTTGTAATGAACGTAACGGGGTAAAACTTCATACTGTTAAGTGGGCTTTTACTGCTAAATTCTTTGTAAATTTGACTCGATTTTTTAATCACCGAAATAACATAGCTATGAAGTTTCAGTTAAGTTCCTCCTCTCCTTCTGGGTGCTCGACTTAGCTATGAAGTTTCAGTTAAGTTCCTCCTCTCCTTCTGGGTGCTCGACTTTTTCTGTCATGAAATGTATAGGCATCTGGAATGCTGGAAACCAAATCACTTCAAGTGCCAGGATACAGAAACAATGTGCATCTCCAAGCACTTTGTGGATGAATACCGCTTAATGAGGAGTACGTAGTGGTGGGCCCCTCGACATCAGTGGGACAGCTTCGCGCTGACGTTCAGGGGCGGAGCCGCCAGCTGCCGAGCGATTCGGCTGACGTCAGTGTGACTCACGTGATCGGCTTACCCACAGGCAGGGAGACCGAGACGTGGGCGGCAGACCGCCGGTCACCGAGGAGTCACCGACAGCGCTTCCTGGCGGGCAATCAGCGCCGGGATCCGTTTAAGCTGAGCCGATGAAGTCTCCGCGCTGGCGTGGCCACCAGTTTCCGGCTTACACTCTCAAGTAATTTCAGTGCCTCCTGATCGAACTTAAGTAATCCAACCAAAATGTGAAAACTATGAGAACTAGGCAGGAACGAGTAATTATATCGCTATAGGACAATGCAGATACCCAGCTGTTTACTTTCATAATGACATTTCGACTCTAATAATTGCTTTTGTCCGACACCTTAGCTGAATGGTCAGTATTTCTGAGACAAATGACCTGGGCCGATTCGCGGACAGTGGTTTTCTTTGGTTGTAGAGCTGGAATAGGTTGGACTCAGTCTCATCAAGACATATGGAGAATTGGCTCTGAGCCCTATAGGACTTATCTTCTAAGGTCATCAGTCCCCTAGAAAGTAGAACTACTTAAACCTAACTAACCTAATGACTTCACACACATACATGCCCAAGGCAGAATTCGAACCTGCGACCGTAGCGGTCGCGCGGTTCCAGGCTGTAGCACCTAAACCGCTCGGCCACCACGGCCGGCCATATGGAGAATTATTTCGAAGTTAAACAGCGGCTCTGGTACGGACAAGCTGACACTGCCAGTGGACACTCACGCTTCTCCGAATCACCCGACGTCAGATTTGTCATGCAGCAGTACGCCGACCACTGAGGTCGACCTCTTCCACATTATTATACATCGCACGAGACTTCAACAGCGTATAGCTCCTAACTTACACTGGCGTTGCACGTACCTTATCTGATCATAAGGATCCGGACGTCTGTTGGTGGATATTTAGGAAGGATGTCTCCACCTGTTGCTTTATGACGGCTTGAACTCGGGAAGGGTCACTTTTAATGAGCTGTCTGAAAGTTTGTGGAGGAACACAGTCCATTCCTCCTGAAGAGCCGAAAGTAGTGGGGTTTGAAGCGAAATCGACGTTCTAACTCTTCCCAACGTGTATTCCATTGGACTCAGGTCGCGATTCAGGAACCTTATTGTCCACAAACCATTGCCTCGCAAATGTTGCTTTATGACAGGGTGCTGATACAAACGTCCATCGTCTTTTGCACACAGTACACAATGCTTAATTCAAATTCTCCCGCGTTTGATGTAATAAAGGGACCACACCCTAACCCCGAAGAACATCCGCCGCCCGGAGTGGCCAAGCGGTTCAAGGCGCTACAGTCTGGAACCGCGCGATCGCTACAGTCGCAGGTTCGAATCCCGCCTCGGGCATGGATGTGTGTGATGTCCTTAGGTTAGTTAGGTTTAAGTAGTTCTAAGTTCTAGGGGACTGATGACCTCAGAAGTTAAGTCCCTAGTGCTCAGAGCCATTTGAACCATTTGAAGAACACCCTTATTGCATCACCAACTCCTCCCTACTTCATTATTACTGCTACAACCAATAGCAGGTTACATTCTTGAGGAATTCGCCAAATTCAAATCCTCCTAATGGTCTGAGAGAGGGTACAGCGTGATTCATCACTCCTGAGCACTTGTTTCCAACGAACCACTTTCCAGTGGCGTCCCTTAACATTGACAACAAAAACGTGTGGCTTATGAGGAGCTACTCGAATACTGTACTCCAAAGTTTCTGCACCCTCCTAACAGCCACTGCTGATGGAATGCTGATAGCACTGTGGAACTGACGAGCGATTTCTTCCACTAATTTTATACAGTTTTTTAGAACCACCATTCGGAATGCTCAACGGTCCCAGTCTGTCAGGATATGAGGTTTGCTTGGTCTTGGTCTTTTTTTTTTCATTGTGTTCCCATTTCACAGTTGTATCACCTACAGCCGACTTGGACAACTTTAATAAGGATGATATGTCCCCAGTGTATTCGATAAGTGACATCCAAGGACTAGTTCACAATCACAATCATTGACCTTCCTTAACCGACCCATTCTGCTGTTACTTTTTGCCTACTGGCAACATAGTACCCCTCACATTCTTTTATAATGGTGGGTCCTCCTCTGGTGACATCTAATAGCCAGTTCCTCATTACAAAGGGGTGTTCGGATACTTCTGACGAGACAGTATAAATTAGGGATTGGTATACCGTATTTCTGAAATGTCAAAAACTGTAAACTTTTCTTGACGATATTTTTTTCATATAATTCCACAGCTGAAGTGGACCATGAGGAAACTAACGGTACCACATATCACTGAGAACGGAAAACTAGTGCAACACGAACTTCGATATCGATTTGGAAACTCCATCTTTACTCATCTCCTCATATATTAGTCAACCACTGTATGATTGCAGCTGGCTTATCATGAGTTTTTGTCGTCAGATTTCAGGGGGATATGCTGAAACACTGCATAGTGCACACATCAAAAAGAGTTTTGCATCAAACCGGTTCCCAGAACTCCTGAAGATAGACGTTTACTGGATACTGTATCAATGACACAGTCCCTCTGACTGTTCAGAGATAACACTAAACCAGCCCAGAGATGTAAACAACCGTGCAAGAGCAGCGCCTATTAGTCGGATGGGATCAGGCAGCCCATCAGTTCCAGTCATTCCACCAGGAAGGACGTACAGAGCTCGTGTTGTCTGTACTTCACGCCTAGACGGTCAATACTGCGTTTCGCTCGCGTCCGCGTTGTTACTTTGTGTAAGGAAGAGCTCTCAACAAGAGAACTGTTCAGGCGTCTCAGAGTCAACGAAAGCGATGTTGTTGGACATATTGAGGATATAGAGAGACAGGAACTGTCGATGACATGCCTCGCTCAGGCCGCCCAAGCGCTACTACTGCGGTGGATGACCGCTACATACGGATTATGGCTCTGAGGGACTCTTGACTGCAACGCCGCCATGTTGAACAATGCTTTTCTTGCTGAGCCCAGCAACATACCGAATGAACCGCTCAGGATTGGCATCACGTTCTCTTCACGATGATTGTCAACGAGACAGTAGTCGGAGACGTATTTGGAGGCAACCCGGTCAGGCTGAACGCCTTAGACACACTGTCCAGCGATTGCAGCAAGGTGGAGGTTCTCTGTTGTTTTGGGGTGGCATTATGTGGGGGCGACGTACGCCGCTGGTGGCCATCGAAGGCGCCGTAACGAGTGCACGATATGTGAATGCCATCCTCCGACCGATAGTGCAACCATATCGGCAGCTTACTGGCGAGGCATTCGTCTTCATGGACGACAATGCACGCCGCCATCGTGCACATCTTGTGGATGACTTCCTTCAGGATAACGACATCGCTCGACTAGAGTGGCCAGCGTATTCTCCAGACATGAACGCTATCGAACATGCCTGGGATAGACTGAAAAGGGCTGTTTATGGAATACGTGACCCACCAACCACTCTGAGAGATCTGCCGTGATTCGCCGTTGAGGTGTGAGACAATCTGGACCAATAGTGCCTTGATGAACTTGTGGATAGTATGCCACGACGAACGCAGGCATGCATCAATGGAAGAGGACGTGCTACTGGGTATTAGAGGTACCGGTGTGTACAGCAATCTGGACCACCACTTCTGAAGGTCTCGCTGTATTGTGGTACAACATGCAATGTGTGGTTTTCATGAGCAATAAAAAGGGCGGAAATTATGTTTATGTTGATCTCTATTCAAATTTTCTGTACAGACACCGAAACTCTCGGAACCGAGGGGATGCAAAACTGTTTTTGATGTGTGTGTTTGCACAATTGACCTGATATCATTTACAGTGCGATGTGTTTTCCTTAGTCACCACTGCACTTTATACTGTAATGTCACCGTGTGTTTCCGGTAACAGCCACACGAGAACAAGTACAATAATATCGTGGTCAAGTATTATCTATGTAATGTATGTAAACAAGTTTTCCTTGAGCAAAATGAAGTCTCTGATATCTTATGAGTAACTTGGCGATTGTAAAAGAAATTATTTCTCATTAGCACAGGATACGTGGGAAGAGTACAATGAAAAGCATAGGACCTGCCTGTAGATGTCATGGAACCTATGGTAATCGATTTGGAAGACATACGGGATCGAGCATTGAAGTCAGAATTTGACAGGGCGTTGGAAGTCATGTGATACAATAAGTCAAAGGCACTGATCACATTCCTTTCGAATTATTGTTATCGTTGGATGTAGTGGCAATCAAACGGCTATTCAGTTTGGTGGATATGATATATGAGACTGTAGACACACTATCCATCTGCGGGAAAATTTCATCCACACAATGTTGAAAGTAGAAAGGGTAGATAAGTGCGACATATATCTAACAGGAAGGTTCAACACTAGAATTATAATGCAGGATTGAAGACTTCCCATGTTAAAATTCTCTGATGACGTCCCTGTTTTCAGTGAAAGTAGAGAAGAAATGTAGGATCTGTTGAATGGAGCGCAAATACGTATTGAGAGTAATGCGGGTAATTGCAAAAGTAATAGGGAGTATAAGAATTGAGAATAGCAACAAACGTAATACCAACATCGTGGTTACGAAGTAATGAAATCAAGAAGTTGTACTGACTTGGATGCAAGAAAATATCATAACGGACAAAACGAGGAGGATATAAAAAACAGAGTACCTCAAACAAAGAGAGCACACCTGGCCAAAACAGAACAGGCCTGTACTTACCAAACAAAGGTTTTAGGTTGAGGAAGTGATTTCCGAGAAGGTACTTTATCAGCACAGTGTTTAAAGAAAGTGAATATGGAGTAAGACTAAACCTGAAAGTAAATGGAAGATTTTGAATGTGACTCTGCAGAAGGCTGTTCAGACTTGGTTAGACTGAGGTTCTTCGCAGAATCAGCGAGGAAAGGATTATGTGGAAAACACTGACAAGAAGGCCAGGATGATGACATATGTGTTAATACATCACGGAGAAGCTGCTACGTTACCAGAGGCAGCTGTAGAGGGAGGAACTTGTAAGGGAAGACGGAAATTGGGATGGATCCAACAAATAAATGATGACATGGGCCGTAAGCGGGGCTCTGACCAGTCAGACTAAGACAACAAAAGTACTGGTCGTGATCTAAGTAACGCAAATCATGTTTGAAGATGCACCCACAGAAAGTAAAATGGCTCTAAGCACTATGGGACGTAACATCTGAGGTCATCAGTCCCCTAGACTTAGAACTACGTAAACCTAACTAACCTAAGGACGCCACACACATCCATGCCCGAGGCAGGTTTCGAACCTGCGACCGTCGCAGCAGCGCGGTTCCGGACTGAAGCTCCTAGAACCGCACGGCCACATCGACCGACCAACAGAAAATAAAACTCATTACATTTCGCAAATGTGACGGTCACTTTTTCGCATTACTGCCATGTCGCCTCGTACTAATAATGGAAAGTATAAAAAAGAAATACATATAAAAGCTGAAAACAACGCACCAAGTATGATAACTAATTTGTTCCATGTAAAATGTTACACTTTCTTGCTCCTTGAAACACATATGACAATGGCTAGCTTGCAGTCAAAGTAGTAACATATCTGCCCAAACAACAAAGAAAATTAAGAATTTGTGGTAATCAGTGTTCTGTTACACGGGACAAACTGAACAAAATTGTTACAAACATAATGGCGAGTGCATACCTAAAGGTACATGAATATCGTCTCGTGTGCGTACGTAGTGATCAAAATTTAGTGCTGCTCGACGTTTGTTTAGATTTATTTTATAATTACATATGTGATTTGATGAAAACAGCGATGAAAAATCTGCTCCTTTCTCAGTTTAGCACAGGAGTAAGAAATATTTAATGCTCAAATTCGGAAACATTCGTTTCTGCCATTAATTACGCATTCCGTTTGCTGCTATAAACCATGGTTTGAATGAGATTTTTAACGCAGTTAACTACAAGAAAAGTAAAGAATGCACACAAGTAGTTAGTTTAAGACTTTAGCGACGACACACTTTTTGCCGAAGTAGTCGTGGGAACCGTAGCTGGGACTGTTTGCAGACATATTGGGGTCACACTGTGGTCCGACATAAAACAGCGGTAGGTGATCAACGGCAGGTAGCGGTCGTACTATTATGAAGGCCATTGGGGCTAATGGAACCGGTTAACGACGGGTAATGAAGTTAGGGAAGCGACAGCGGTGCCGCTACGGGAGCGCGCTTCACACGACTCCAACAAGGCTCTTAACAGCACAGGCGCGTTGTTCTGCTGAGAGGAGACGTCCATGGGAATAACGTGGTTCACATACAATCTGATTTTGTTTTATCACTCTTCCCGTTTTGCTGAAACAACGTTACACCTTCCCTCAAACTTACCTGACAGACTTGAAAATGGATCGAATAGCCAATATTTTAGGTTACTATTCACTATGACCGTCATCAAATACTGTATCCAGTCACATTTATTATATTCCATGCTTTACACACCCATTACCAGGTGGATTTACGTCAATTTGTAAGACTTGTATGTATATACGACTACTAAAACAAGGTATGTATTGTTGTTGTGGTGTTGTCCCTATAGTATCCTGCCCACTAGTCTAACGTAGGGTGCCTAGGAAGCTGTTTTATCGGATCGCTAGACAACAATTCAAGCAACTCGTATTAAGGATACAGGGTACTTTTCACGCTCAATATTATGTACAAATCAACAACTATTTCTTTCAGGCACTGTTTATATTGTAAATGTTTTTCAGATTTTTTGTTGATATCAGGTAATGCAGCCCGCTTTCTAAACAAATTAGAAGTATTTTCAATATTTTTGAACCTGCTTGGGGTTATTAAAAAACTACAAAATAATTGATGCATTTCTTTGTGAAAATGCGTCCTCAAATTGAGGTACCATTTAATCCAATGTTATACATTTGAGAAGTCCAAATTTTTACCAGATACGCATGACACGAAGGCTGAGATATTAGACCTGCTTAATTCCACCTATTACGTAAAAAATATCACATCTTACATTTTAATTTTTATAATTTTTTCCTAATAAAATGTTATTTTTTCTATAATTTAGTTGATTCTGCAATGAAGCTTAGGTCTGCTACATAAGTATGGACTATTCTAAGTTACAGAAAAAAAATTAGAGCAATGCTTTATAAACCTTAGGAAATATTTGTATTTGAATTCTGAAAAATACAACTTGCGGGAAATTGCGAATGAAGATATGTGTCCTATTAAACTGTGCCTCAGAACATTCCTTAACCATAATCTTCATCTTGCAGCATTTCTTCAAGCTTCCTCTGGGAATTCCTTTAAGCATTTCTCGCTTCTTTGGTAACTTGAAGAACGAATCTTTCAGCTTCATGCACCCATTGTCTGTCACACGTAAGCAATTGATCTTCCATATTAGAGCCACATTTTATGCCTAAATTCCTCAGAACTTCCGACCTTCCTGTCTCTCCATCATTGAAACATATCACTGTATCTAGTACACCAACTCTTAATGTATTTAGTCCCACAAAAACATTCTTGGGCAATCTATCCCACATGCAATGGTTGAAACTTTCAGTTGTATTCTGAGTGCATCCATGAAGACATTTACTAAGCAAAACAGGGTCACTCAGGTCTCTAAAAATTGGTTTTATTTCATTCGTAACAGGCTCAGGAAGAGAATGCTTATGATGGTGTATTTGACCACTTTCTTTTGCTTTTTGGTAACCACACCAAGAATCTGCTCCTTTAGGGCAAAGTCCGTGAACAGGGTGGTCTTCTATGGACAACTTATGTAAGTAGGTGACCCAAACAGCTTTTCTCATTGCTGTAACATCATTCAGAGGTGCAGTTCGTCTAATGGCCAGCCCATAATAACTGTGAAGAACGTCTATTTCAGTTTCTGTCAATCGCCCTCGGCCGGACAGAGATTTTCCATCAGATAGCAACTTTCATTTCATTTCTCTCGGTAGCTTCTTCAATCTAGCACCTATCCTCTTTTGCACATCTCCACAATATTCCAGTTTTGTTACCAACGTTATCACCATAAACATTGAACATTAATTTTATTGAAAGCCTTAGAGGCCCATCGCCTAGGTACTTCGTGTATCTATAGTTATAAACTGGCACCGACCTCTGAAATATTTTTAGAACTCCATCACAATCCATACCTCCACCGTAACCATCATAATTCTCAGAACACTGACGTCCAATATGTCCTTCACTGTTACCATAGCAGGTGTGGCAGTACTTAGATGAGCACTGAACATCAACAACTTTTCTGTTCACCAGAGAATAGCACTTCAACACCATTCAAGGAACGATGTCCTCGACGTTGCCATGTCCCATCAAGTGCAACAGTAATGTTCCTGGTTCAACCAATGTTAACAGTTTCTTCCACTGCACGTTTCATAGATGCTTTAGACGCAACCGTCAAGGCACCTAAAAGTATTTTTATGTACTTGCTGAACCTATTGGGAGTAGGAGGAAGGTCCACTAAACTACAAAACGTTATAGCAGCTTTTTTTTCTTTTCCAATTACATGCATTACATACACTAACTTCAAGTTCACATATGAATTATGCACAATGTTCGGAGTGATTTTCGAGGTAGTTTTACACCATCACATTGTTAACATTTCGTCACTTCCTTTATCAAAGCAGATGAGATGCCCACCTCAGCAGCAACAAATCCACTACAAACAGCGTCATTGTTAACACAAAAATTTGAATCACCAGGAGGCGTGCCATGTGGGAGCTTCTTCCCTGAAGAACTGATACATAGGTTACTTTCAATAGTGTGCTGCTTTGCTTGTGAACTGGTTACCATGGAATGTCTTGTACTGAATTACTTGACGTGTGGCATAGTTCGTATTTATTGCACACTAAAGGAAACGTACTTCCACAAATATATGTAGCACTTGGGAAGCAAACGTTCAGTAACACGTGAACAAACTGCTTCAGCGAAACAAAAAGTAAATAGCTGTAAAGATAATCATTTACAGACACTAGAAACCTGCACTGTTACCAACATATACAATGTATCATAAGTATAATAGCTGGAAACAGAAAGTTCACAGTTCTTTTCGAAATAATACTGGTTTCTGTAACAGAAATAAAGGGGGCTTGGCGGCATACATGATCATAACTTGAAAATTTGGTATGTATAGGTCTTTTTCATTTGAAACCAATAATGTATATATCAATGTAATCAGGAAAGACTATAGAATTTAATAAAGTCATACAAAATTTCGATTTTTCCACCATTTATAAGTATCATTGCCTTTAATGGAGTTTATTACAGTACGTTACCTGCCAGGTTAGTCGAGAGCGCTTATGCATTGCTTCCTGTACTGGGGTAGGCGAGCTGGCCCCGGATCGAATCCACCTGGCAGATTAACAACGAAGGGCTGATGTGCTGGCCAGCCTGGATGTGGTATTTAGGCGGTTTTCCACGTCACACTTCGTGAATACTGGGCTGGTCCCCATGTCCCGCCTCAGTTACACGACTCACAGACATTTGCAGACGTTCGCACTATTTCCTAGCCTACACTAGATGCAGACAGCTGGGGTACATTACTTCTGTCCCGGGAGGTATGAGGTGGCAACAGGAAGGGCATCCGGCCACCCCCTGAAACTAACATTGTGTCACTCCATAGTAAACCAAGGAGTGGCTGGAGCGGGATCTGGATATTACAGTAAGTTAAATGTACAATACTTAACTTTGCATTTTCACAATGGTGTGTGGCAAGCAAATGGCACAGGCCAATAATCAATGTCTTCGGTATATACAATTTCAGTGCAAGCAAAACAAAACAGTTCATAAGCCACTGCTGCAGCGTTTGTACGACGTCTCTTCTTCCAGTCCGGCCGCGGCTAGGCGGCGGGGCGCTTTATTCTCTTCGTGTGGATGCCGCTCCTGTGTTGGTGTCGCCCTAGTCAGCGTACTATTGGCTAACGTCGCGTCACAGCTCACTCAGCTCTTCCATTCTTGCTCGTCGTCCGACGATTGTCGTTGCGTCAGGACAGTCCCGTCGCCATTAAAGACGGAGTAGAAGCTCAGAAAAATTAAAGGATGAGGATGGAAACAATATGTGGCCTTTGAAATAAACCATCAGGGCTGTTATATGCATCGGTGCAGAGAAATCAGAGGAAACGGACGCAAATTTGAACCCCTGTCCTTCTGAATGCCCTGCTTATTATATTCACGCTCCCACCCCACCCCACCCCCCCCACCCCACCCCTACTCCCCCGCCCACCTTCCACACACACACTCAGACTTTCCTTCCATTACAAAATTGACGATTCCTTGATATCTCAGAATGTGCCCCATGAACCAATCCAATGCTTTCTTTTAGTCAGGTACAGCCAAAGATTTCCTAGTTACCCAATTCAGTTCAGTACCTCTTCATTAGTCATTCGATTTAACAATGTAATGTTCTTCTGCAGCACATTTCCAAAGGCTTCTATTCTCATCTTGTCTCAATCGCTTATAGTCCACGTTTCAATGCTGTACAAGACTACACTTTTGAAAAATATCTTCACAAAAGACTTCTTATCGTTTACATTAGATGTAAACAAATATCAGCCGGCCGTTGTGGCAGCTTTTTACTTTCGCTGATGTCCCTTACATAATCTCTTTAAAAGTTAGTATTCATTCTGTTCAACTGCTCTTCGAAGTCCTTTTCCCTCTGCCGGCCGAAGTGGCCGTGCGGTTAAAGGCGCTGCAGTCTGGAACCGCAAGACCCCTACGGTCGCAGGTTCGCATCCTGCCTCGGGCATGGATGTTTGTGATGTCCTTAGGTTAGTTAGGTTTAACTAGTTCTAAGTTCTAGGGGACTAATGACCTCAGCAGTTGAGTCCCATAGTGCTCAGAGCCATTTGAACCTTTTCCCTCTCTGTCAGTATTACACTGTCATCGAGAAAGCTCAGCTTTCTTGTTTCGTTTACCTGAACTTTACTTTCCATTCGTAATTCCTCCGAAGTTTCCTTCACATCTTCTTCGTTAAATATGAGAAGCAGGCTACAACCCTGTCTTCCGTCCTTTCCAACTACTCTCCCCCTTTCGTTCCCTTCGAGTTTTATAACTGCAGTCTGGTTTCTCTACAGGTTTATCCTTGCTACTTTCAAAATTTTATAGTGTAGGCCAACCAACATTGTGAAACACCTCCTCTAAATCTACAAATACTACGGACGTATATTTATCTTCCTTCAACCTACATTCTAAGATAAAGCTTAATGTCAGTACCGCCTCACGTATTACGACATTCTGCTCAAACTCCGGCCGGCACGCGTCAATGGTTTGAACTTATGAGACATGAAACATACCGTTCGATACTGTTCTCTCTCTATCAGTACCTACCATGTTGGGAATTGGAATTATTACACACATTAAAAACGTTTTCCGTCACCCCAGTTCCCAGAACTCCTGAAGGCAGACGTTGGTTGTGGATATAGTATCACAGACAAAGTCCCTTTGACTGTTCAGAGACGTCACTCAACCCTCCCAGAGATGTAAATAACCATTCATGAGCAGCACGTATTAGACGGAGGGGGTCCGACAGCCGATCAGTTCCAGTCATTCCACCAGGATAGAGGTACACGGCTCGTGTAGTCTGTAGTTCAACCCTGCCCAGACGGTCAATACCGCGTCCGTATTTTCACTTTGTGCCAGGACGGGCTCTCGACAAGGAAAGTGTCCAGGGGTCTCGGATTGAACCAAAGCGATGTTGTTCGGACATGGAGGAGGTACAGAGAGACAGGAACTGTCAATGACATGCCTCGCTCAGGCCGCCCAAGGGCTACTACTGCAGTGCATGTCCGATATCTACGGATTATGGCTCGGAGGAACCCTGGCAGCAACGCCACAGAACGTCGTGTTACAACTAAAACTCTGCGCAATAGGCTGCATGATGCGCAACTTCACTCCCGACGTCCATGGCGAGGTCCATGTTTGCAACCACCACACAATGCAGCGCAGTATAGATGAACCGCAAAGGATTGGCATCACGTTCTATTCACCGATGAATGTCACATATTCCTTCAACGAGACAATCGTTGGAGACGTATTTGGAGGCGACCCGGTCAGGCTGAAAGCCGTAGACACACTGTCCTGCGAGTGCAGCAAGGTGTAGGTTCCCTGATGTTTTGGGGTGACATTATGTGGGGGCGACGTACGCCGCTGGTGGTCACGGAAGGCGCCTTAACGGCTGTGCGATACGTGAATGCCATCCTCCGACCGATAGTGCTACCGTATCATATTGGCGGGGGATTCGTGGAGCACAATTCGCGCACCCATCGTGCACATCTTGTGAATGATTTTCTTCAGGATAACGACATCGCTCGACTAGAGTGGACAGCGTATTCTCCACACATGAACACTTTCGAAGATGCCTGGGATGGATTGAAAAGGGCTGTTTATGGACGACGTGGCCCACCAACCACTCTCAGGGATCTACTCCGGGTCGCCGTTAAGGAGTGGGACAATCTGGACCAAAAGTGTCTTGATGAACTTATGGACCAGTAAGCCACGACGAACACAGGCATCCACAAATGCAAGAGGACGAGCTACTGAATATTAGAGGTACCGGTGTTTACAGCAATCTGGACCACCACTTCTTAAGGTCTCCCTGTATTGTGGTACAACATGCAATGTGTGGTTTTCATGAGCAATAAAAAGGGCGTAAATGATGTTTATGTTGCTCTCTATTCAAATTTTCTGTAAAGGTTCCGGGACTCTCGGAACAGAGGTTATGCAAAACTTTCTTTGATGTGTGTATATTCTTCTTGAAGTCTGAATGTATTGCTGCTCTTTTATATATCTTGCACACGACGTGGAGCAAGGCTGTCTCTTCCAATGATCTTACCAATTCTGAGGGAATTTCGTCTTTCAATGCCATGTCAAATTCTCACGGTATCATGTCTCCTATCTCCTCTTCATCTACTTCCATCGTCCTGAAGTCTATTTCCCCTCTATACATTTCTTCCGCCTTTCACCTTTCCCTTCTTTTCTTAGTACCGGTTTGTCGTCTGAGCTCTTGATAATCGTAGCAGTGCTTCTCTTATACCCAAAGCCCTCTCTGATGTCCACGTATGTGGCATTTGTTTTTCTCGCATTCGTGCAAATTTCTACAGCCTTTCGTTTGCCGTTGACCATTGCTGTTCAGTTATTTAGCATTTTCTATGATTTTCATTTTTAGGTGCCTCTTTTCACTTTAATCTGCTTTCGGCAGTTATGTTCAGTATCTTCTTTATTATTTAAGGCAACCTACCAGGTTTCGTCGTTTTATCTGTGTGATCCTCTGCTACCTTCACTATTTCATGTCTTAAAGCCAATCGTTCATCTTCTATTGCATTCCTTTCTCCTGTTTCAGCACAACGTTCCATAATACTCGCTTTGAAACTCTCAGACAGCTCTGGATCTTTCAATTTATCTCGTCCTCATCTCTTTACAATCCTGCTTTTTGCAATACCTTTAGCTTTTATCATCATCCCCTGGAGACGTCATATAATCTAAGATCGAATTTACAATTCTCTATTATATAAGAAATCGGAAACCTTTCAGTGGCCACAGGTCTCTTCCACGTGTACAGCATACACAAACTTCTTTCGTGATTCTTAAACGAAGTACTAGCGAAGACTAAATTATCCTCTGTGCTAAATTCTGCCAGAGACTCTCACTTCCATTCTTGCCTTTCAGTCCATGTTCTCACACTACTGTAGTTTTTGACCAGCCTCGTCGTCAATCTTGTTGTGTTTAGGACTCCTGCCTACTCGGTTCGCTAGACAAACAATAATACAACTCGTATTAATGAGTTTTACTGTAGTAAGACAAGGTACAATACTTAACTTTGAAAAATGTGTCGAGGGCGACGTAAAAAATAATCGGTCTTCTTCAAAACAAACACAAGTGTGTGCTTCGTAGAGATTCCTAACGAAGTGACTATCGTTCACGCTGATATCGAAGTCGCAAACGTTGACGCTGTTATCGAAGTGGTTAATCTTGAAGCTGCTATTGAAGTGGGCTCCCACCTGCTGGGTGCGGCGCTTATGACCTCTTTACCTGGGGGCTTCTGCTGTAGCGTTGTCGTCCTGGAAGTAAGGTCGCTCAGCCTGCGATTGGCTGACTTCTTTTCACAGCCATCTCTTCCCTTTCGTTCCCGACTGACGCGCCGGCGCTTGACTTTACACCATAACAACTGTTCTCTTCCTATTCCTAATATCGGACAGCAGTCACCCATCGCAACTACATTTTCGACTCCCTTAATCATCTGAATAATTTCCTTTGCCTCGTCATACTTTCTTTCAATCTCACCATCATTTGCAGGGTGAGTGTTAGCTTCCTGCCTGTCTTTAATACGATAACGCATTCGCTATGATGTTCACTGTAGGCTACCCAAATTTCTGTTTTCTTACTCATTACAAGCTCTGCTCTTGCCATGCCTCTGTTTCATTTTGTGTTGATAACCCTATACTGACGAAACCAGTAGACTTTGCTGCCAAAGCATTCAATAATTCCCCCTGCATCTAACTCCGTCCTATCCATTTCTCCATTTAAATTTTCTCACTCGTCTACCCCATTAACGGACATGGTATTCCATGCTTGGTTCAAATGGCTCTGAGCACTATGCGGCTTAACTTCTGCGGTCATCAGTCGCCTAGAACTTAGAACTAATTAAACCTAACTAACCTAAGGACATCACACACATCCATGCCCGAGGCAGGATTCGAACCTGCGACCGTAGCGGTCGCTCGGTTCCAAACTGCATCGCCTAGAACCGCACGGCCACTACGGCCGGCTATTCCATGCTCCAATCCATAAAATGCCAGTGCTGAAAGACGACAGTAGACTCCTCTGTTGTCCCTGACCGAAGATCCGGAATACTTTACCGAACAGAATACCGTCATCATTAAATTATACTGTAGAGCTCCTGTCCTCTGGAAATATAAAAGTTGTACTTTCCTCTTGGTTTCATCGTTTCACACTACCAGCACAGCAGGGCCATGTTGTTTAAAATAAGTAAGTCATCTAGATTATTCCCCCTGAAAATACTGAGCCCCTCTTCAGGTTGTCTAGCCTCTCCAGGACACCCTCCATTGAGGTTGCACCTACTGTACGTCAATCTGCAGCGCCAGTGGCTGCAGTGCCATCACATGGTAAAGACGAAGATACATTTGAGAAAGAGAAATTAGGGAGTTCTTAGTAGAGAGATGTCACTGATATCAATACAGTTTAGTTGTTCTTATTTTTTGAGACGTTGTACATTGGTGTTAACTAACAAGTTAGTCTGACAAGAGGACCATCACACCTGTCATTCACAAACTTTGATGAGTCGTAGGTATGCTGTTGAGGGACCCTTCCTGAGTACCTGACTCGCCGCTTTTCATGCAGCGGCCCCTAGTTTAAAAGGAAATCGATGCTGCCCTGTTTGTAGTGTAGTCATATCTGGACCAAGCGAGCGTAGCTACTAAGCTGGCTGTACGTATTAAAATCGGGTCAGTGTACGCTTTCCTTCTTCAGTTTCTTGAAGAATAATCTAGCATTAAATAGTATATATCACGCAAAATTATTCAAAAATAGTAATTTTCGCAACAGTAATTTCATGAATATATCAATTAGTAATTTTCGCAACAGTAATTTCATGAATATATCAATCACTGCATTAAACTTTTTTCAACCTTGTATTCCGTTTATTACAGAATGGATTACAGAATCACCTTACGCTATTGTTTGTTGTGCAACAACAGAATCCACATGATATTTGTCGCAGAAGCAACCGAAACACAAATTCGTTGAGCACCGCACGCATTTAGTGAGAGCTAATGGCTAGCAGGCATACGTATTTTTCAGAATCGTTGCTGGAAGACGCAGTTCGTTTAAATTCAAGAATATTCTTCTTTATTTGATAAACTTCAAAGTGAACCAAACGTATTTGATCGTTACTGTTAGAGCAGGTGTTCTAAATTTATGTAGAGTTAAGAAATGCGCTGTTATGGAATCTTCCCTAGAAGCGATGAAATTGAAGAAAAACGAGTAACCAGCAGTAATGGCAGTGTTTGTACCCGTGTCGCCGGCTTATCAGTCGTGAACCTTCGCCGCTGCACTAAGCTCACTTGCTCGAAACTCGATTAACGTACGTGTGTGTTAGATATGCCTAAAACTTCAAAGTCAATTTTCTCATAAACTAAGCACTAGCACTCCGTCTTCAGGCCACAAGTGTCCATAGAGACCATCCGAGCACCATTTCATTCTCAGCTAAGGATGCGGATAGGAGGGGCGTGTGGTCAGCACACCGCTCTCCCGGCCGTTATGATGGTTTTCTTTCAAATCAAATAGTTCATATGGCTCTGAGCACTATAGGACTTAACATCTTAGGTCATCAGTCCCCTAGAACTTAGAACTACTTAAACCTAACCAACCTAACGACATCACACACATCCATGCCCGAGGCAGGATTCGAACCTGCGACCGTAGCAGTTGAGCGGTTCCGGAGTGAAGCGCCTAGAACCGCTCGGCCACCGCGGCCGGCATGGTTTTCTTTGACCGGAGCCGCTACTATTCGGTCGAGTAACTCCTCAGTTGGCATCACGAGGCTAAGATCACCCTGAGAAATCGCAACAGCGCAGATGGTCACCCATCCAAGTGCCGGCCACGCCCGACAGCGCCTAACTTCGGCGATCAGACGGGAACCGGTGAATCCACTGCGGCAAGGCCGTTGCCACTCTCCTAAACTAAGGATCGTCGCATAAAAAGCAGCTAACCTGATAATCGGGATAAGTCCCTCTACAACAGACCTAAGACTCACCAAACTCCGTAATTGTCTCATGGTCCCCTTTACAGTATTCGTTGCGAGTTTATTTCATTCAAATATATTTATTGGCGAACTTTATCCGCACACAATTCTTTGTCGACTTCATACTTTCATCTTGAATTCAATAACAGTTAAGACATGGATGACTGAATTGAATGTGCTCCTTTTCCCATCTCCAACCCCACCTCCTCACCGCCTTTTTGTGTCGAAGATTAACTGCGTTAGGCACGTCTCAAAACAGAAACATCGAGAAGGAGCTCAAAAAGATATTAGACGATCGGTGATCAGAAGTGTAGCAAATAACTGGCGCCGTAAGCATAGCAATAGAAGGGACATAGCTAATCAATGAACTTAGAAATTTCGTTAATCATTCAAGGATGTGGGAACCAAACAACGATTCATGTTAATGCTATACGTGAAGTCATCGAACTTTCGGAGGAATATCAACCATACCTCCCACAAGGTAGCAAGGGCAGATAAACAGAATTATCGCATAATCAGCTTAATAGTCCATCTATTCAAATTTCTGGCCAGAAAAGTATACATAAGAATGGGAAATAAAATTATCCGTTAGATGATGATCAACTTGGCTTTATTAATAATAAAAGCAGCAGACAGACTGTTCTGCCGGCCGGTGTGGCCGTGCGGTTCTAGGCGCTTCAGTCTGGAACCACGTGACCGCTACGGTCGCAGCTTCGAATCGTGCCTCAGGCATGGATGTGTGTGTTGTCCTTAGGTTAGTTAGGTTTAAGTAGTTCTAAGTTTTAGGGGACTACTGACCACAGATGTTAAGGCCCATAGTGCTCAGAGCCATTTGAACCATTTCTTTAGACTGTTCTGACTTCCCTTTGGTTAACGCCGCTTGCGAGTTTTTTTTTGCGTTAGATTCTAGCATGAGAATCTTTGTAGAAATAAAAACTAGATAAATGTTTCATGGAATAATTTATTCGAAATTGTCTACTGCACCACCTCTTCACATATTTGCTTCTGAAACTCCCTGTAACAAGCACCCACAAACTTTGCTATTTCCTGGTTTGGTGTTGGTAACTTGTTCAAGGAGCCATCTGGTTTGGTGACTGATGTACGGATAAGATACCATATCCAGTGTTCGAACATCATTTGCTTTAAAATAAATTACTGCCGAAACATAATTACCATACAGCTTAAAAATATCGATTTCAACCAATACCGGAAATGCTGTGAGCTTGATATGACAAACGTGAAATAATTTCTTATACACCGCATGGAGCGTGTTGATGAAGGTTCCGGCAACTGTGGTATTTATTTTGGGCGAAATACCAGCAACAGTTGTGCACTTCTTTTTATTTTAAAAACAACGACCGGTTTTAGCCTCTAACACTGTTATCCAAGTGTACCTACGTAGCATGAGCCAACAAAGTGCAACTGAATTAGTCAAATACAGAAGAACATAGCAGTAGGCATCATCATCAAGAAGGGAAACACATAAATGTCGCAACAAAAAAAAAACTCGTCCAAGTACTTCTTAAACGGAACAAACTGACGAAAATGTTAGAATTCGCCTGATGTTAAGAAGTAGATATATAATACATAAACTAAATAATGTTGGAAACCAGCTTGCCAACAAACGTGATAAAAACATCTCAATAATAAAAATATTCCATAAACTCGTTTATGCCCTAATAAATCATACAACATGAACTTACATGTCAGATGCCGTGAGAGAGCACAGAACGACAGAAGAGATGTGCAGGAGACACTTAAAAAGGGGAGAGGCAAGTTACAGCAAGGGCCTATGAAGGCAATGAGGTAAGCACGGAGAGGCAAGCGATGAAACAAAATTTGATAAAATGCTTTAAAGCTAAAATACAAAACGTATGGTATTTAAAAGTATGCCGTAGATGCATAAGAAAAAAGATATGTAAAAAGAATTATAACGTAAAGATAAAGGACAACAGAGGACGCCCAGACACCCTACATTGAACTAAATGTCGACCTAGAAAACCAGTGATGTCAAACGAGTGCAAGCAGCAAAGGATTACATAGGAACACGATGTTTATACTACGTGCACCTGTGACGAACTGAGCTTGGTCTGCTGTTTACAACAATTAGGACTGCCATATTATGTATCGAAACGTCACGGCTCTAATGTCTGTTGACAAGTTCTTTTTCACCGTTATTTAATTTATATAAAACATACCTACTCGTATTTTTAATAGGAAACGAGTTCACACAAGATTATCCTGTACTGCGCTGTTTATATGAAGCATGCTGACGCGTTGTTTTGTAATATTTATGTATTATGTTTGTTGTTGATGATGCCTTTTACTATGTTCTTCTTGATTTGATTAATTATATTATACTTTGTTGTTAGATAGTGTGTAGATGTAACTGGCTAATGGTCTTGGGGCCGAAAATGGTCGTGGTTTTCAAAATAAAGAAAAGTGTAGCTACTGCCCCCGTTAGAATAATACAAAAATAACTCCCCCGTTTCGACTCCGCTAGTTGATAAGTTTAAGAAACAAAGTTGGACCTGGTTGTAATTTCAAAAATGCTCTAACCATACAATTATTTATAAAATCCCATTACATGTCAGTTGTCTTGCTATTCGGTTGCTACTCACACACTATATGAAAACGGAATAATTGGTAGTTGTCTTTAATCTGAAGTGTAGAGAAACAGGACAGGTCACAGAAGCTGTTGCGCACACAGATAGGTCTTTAAGTCACTAACGTAAGTCAGACAGAGAATATATGAGACAGCAGAAACATGGGTCCTAAAGACAAACGAGGAACAACTGTTACAGTTGGGAAAGGAAAGCACTGCGACAAACATATGGACGCTAAATTTAAGTGCGCAAGGCATATGCCAGGTATACCAATGGAAAGAATAGTGAAGGAGGTATTCCAGGGGAGCGAGACCTCGAAAACAATGGATATAAGAGGCAGTAGAAGATTTATAGCGAACAGGAATCCTAAAATGGATAGCTGAGATTAGAAGAGAATGGACGAATATTTTGTTGGGCGTCCAAGTACTTCATGGGCTGTAGCATCGAGAATAGTCCAGTCCAATATTTGATTTTCTAAGTTAATATTGTTGAACTGGTTCAGAGGAAAGAAATTTCGTGGTGCGACTACGTTGTTTGTCCTAGTGTAATTACTCGTTCTCTTTTTATAAGACTGCCGTCAGACGTTGCTTTCTGCTCAAAACTACATTTCCTCAGACGGAACTTAGTGCTGTAACATGAAAAACTTATCTGGCAACTGAAGTAGGCCCCCTCATGCACAGGTTGAAGAAACAGCACGCTGAAGGCATGGAATCAATTTCATTTACCGCCAAATAGTGCTGTACGCACATTCATTGCCCACAAGAGCAACAAACTCAGACAAGAGTAGCACCAGTACATCGCTATCAAGAAGTGCCGTTAAAACAGGTTGCTGTTCGATGCAATGCATGCTTAAATGATATTCCGTGTATTGCTTAATGGAACACTTCCATCTCTATTAAGAGTCACAGTAAAGTTAGTAACAACAGAATGATTCAGTGACAGAGAAGGGAATCAGGTGACTGTATCGACAGACACAAAGAAATTCCATGGTGGAATGAGAGAAATTCAGGAGCAGTCAGTAAGAAGAAGAATACGAAAAATAAGAAGAAGAATAACGCAAGGAGTGAATGGTTCAAAAACATAACCGAACATTACAGAGACAATTGGAAGCGGGCAAGTACAGCAGAAGGAAAATGATAGTAATGACTAAGAAAATGTTTTGGGAGAAATTCACAAAAGAAATAACAGAGAATTTTAAAGGTGATATTACACCGCATAGTACGTAGCAGGGAAGAAGAAGTCTTGAATGTATGGAAAGAATACTTTCAAAAACTATATGAAGAATACGATGAAAAAAATTCACGTGATGAGACAGAGGAATAACACCATCATTGAGATAACTGGAAGAGAAAGTCTTCAGATGCTTAACGTCCAGAAAGTTATATTAGAAATGAAAAATGGCAATTCTCTTGAACTAGAGATAATCACAATGGAAACGATTAAAGCCGCAGGACCTATCGATTCCTGATTATCGGAACAAGGCCATTATTGTACCTATTTTTAAAAATGGTAACAAGGTGATCTTTGAATATTACAGAGGAACAGCAATACAGTGCTACTGCACGAATGTCTATGAAAAGATAATTTTACAGAAAACTAGGAATAAGATAAATCACAATTAAGAGAAGAACAACGAGGATTTCGACCGGGAAGATCAACTATAGATACCATATTTATGGCCAGACATGTTACAGAAAATAAATGGGTATTTGGGAATGATATTGTAATTGCATTCATAGATGTAAAAACCGCTTACAACACTGGTAGGAGGAAAGAGATATGGCAAGCTCTGAATTGACTGCAATTGTCTAAAGGAATGCAACTATGAATTAGAAACATATACAACAAATGCCTGAATTATGTCATAATAAACGGCAAAAAATGAGACTGGTTTAGAACGGACAGAGGGATCGGGAAGGAAGTGTGCTCTCATCAGTTCTCTTTAACACACTCATGGACAACATCATACACAAAATTCGACAAGGATAAACTGCAGTCGATATGAAAATCATAGCATATGTAGACGATGTGATGGTTCGGGAAGAAAATGAACAGATATTGGAAAATTACAAAATACTCGACGGAGAGTAATTGAAAAAGTATACATGGAGGTAAACTTAAAAAAATGAATTACTGAAAATCAGCAGGAAAAACGAAAAGATGAATTATGTAAATTGAAATGCGGAAATTATTATAGAAATAGATGTTTTCAAGTGTCTAGGAAGTAAAGAAAGCTAGAAAGGAAACGTCAGGGATGAAATTTCGGAGAGAATAGAAAAAAGGTCTGAATTTTATTATTGTATATCTGTTGTAACTATAAACTGGAAAATACCTAGAAAAGCAAAGGTCATATGGTCTGCCAGTTTTGACCTGTGGATCAGAATGTTAGACTTGGACAAAAAAGATCCGAGAGGATTCGCTTTCTACAATGAATCCTGGGTAAGACGAAATGGGACAAGATAATGAATGAAACAATATGAAACACCCTTTAGATCAGTTCGCTAAAAGGAAATATGGAGGGAAATAGCCGTGAATGGTTTGATCACACTAAAAGAATGGTACAAGAAGTACTTTCCAGAATGGACGGAATCTGTTCGAGGGCTATTTGAAAGACCACGAACAAATTGGAGAGCAGAGGTAAAGGATGGTGTGAAACTGAGAAGCCTGCAGTGGAGAAGATGCTGAATGATAGATTTTGAGAGAAAAGAGAGACTTGGAAGACGGTCTGTGAACGACCTGCCTAAGCATAAAAGTTTCAGGAAAAATATGAAAAATAGGATGAAGAAATAGGGACCGGTTAGAAGTGGATCACGTGATTCGGGGAAAGAACTCAGAGTGTAAAGCCACAATAATTTGATAAATGTGTCGGAGGGAATTCAGATTCAAACGGCTCTGAGTACTATGGGACTTAACATCTGAGGTCATCAGTTGCCTAGAACTTAGAACTACTTAAAACTAACTAACCTAAGGACAACACACACACACACACACACACACACACACACACACACACACACACACACACACACATACATACACATCCATGCCCTAGGCAGGATTCGAACCTGCGACCGTGGTGGTCGCGCAGTTCCAGACTGAAGCGCCTAGAACCGCTCGCCCACAGTGGCCGGTGGAGGGAATTCAAGTACTAAACTATAGGGTAAGGGTTGATACAGGAATAAAAACAGAACAAATCACTCATAATAAAATGGGTTACTTGTTCAATTAAGAATTCATAAATGATTATCTAATCTCGCGACCTATAGAAAGAATTAGTCATTTATTATGAGCCTGAGGAAATGTAAAAATATCTCTCCTGACCCCGGGCAGTTATCGTACCACGTCCAATTTTTTCAGTAAGTTATTTTAAAACCTTTGTCGTTGTTGGATACACCAAAGCGACCTTTTGCTTGGTGATCGCCCGGCTTTTTTTAACGAAAAAATAATAGCATGGAGCCCAATAACAAATGCGCCTCCGCTGCCACTCGACTGAATTTTTGTTATACCCAGTAGCCCCGGAGTGCCGACTCACACGGAAAGATATAAAGGTCCATTTCTTACGATTTAGTAGATCTACTGGCAACAGGACACGACGGAGCTAGGGAGAAGTCATTAAATGCGAAGTCTGCACGATACTGAACACTGGCCATTGGCGTTCTGAAAGAGTGGGAGTAGCTAGAAGCGAACCTTGATATTAAATAGGAACGATTTTCTTTTTATCTTGCGCGTGCTCCTTCTTATCGCTGCTCCAGAGAGTAGGTGCACCCCCGATTTTGGCCGCCACATTCCCCAAACCCTAAGGCCGCGCCGGAACCTTCTTGGGGTAATAGAGACGCCGGTAACCAGCTTTTCTTTCCGTTGTAAATCTATTTGTGTAATCTCTAGGCAGCGATAATCTCCCTCTCCTTGGGGCTTGTTGCTTGCTTTACCTGATCCCTATTCCAACATCAATCATGCCTCGATCCAGTAAAAAATTTATTATGTAATTTTTTAATTATTTGATATTAATTCTTAAAAACCCAATGTGAGAGAAGTAGGTGCCATGTGATCGTTGAAATTATCACACAAAGTGGTGTTGGTATTTGTCGAGATAAAAATGTTGTTCCCCCACTCCCGCCTCTCTCTCTCTCTTTCTGTCTCTCCCTTTTTTTATCTTGGCAGTATCATTAGTTTTGCCGAAGGTACCAAAACACAGCACCTGTTAAATTGGGTAGACAGCCCTTTCATCAATTTTCACATTCACTGACAACAACAATATGAATCTACCTCTCCAACTCTTATAGTTTTTACAAAGGGGCCATGCAAACTGGCCTTCTATTTTCATCATAAGATTTATACGCATAAAAAATTTAAATATTCTTTTACTTAAATCCCATATTTATTAACAATAGATACACTGATTTACAAATAAAGAGTGCCAAATCTGGTATTTGTCAGCAGAATGAGTAAACAACGTATCTTTATTCATACAATGCAGGCTTTCACGGCCGGTATTGGCTACACTTAAAAATTCCGTGCTGATAGAATGTGGTCGATGTGTGAAACTCTCCCCCACTTTTAGTCTCCGATTGTGGGAGACATCCTCCGAGGTAAAGTGGCGAACTGCAAAGAGAACTCGAGGAACCATTGATTATATAGGCAGTACAGAGGGAGCCACTGACCATCACACGCCGGGGGAGAAACAATTCCTTGTCGTTGTGGGCAGGTTTATGTCGGTACCACAAAAAGAGGTGTGAACACCCGTCTTGTTGAACATAAGAGGAATTGCCGCCTGATTCAAACGGATAAATCGGCCGTAGCAGAACATGTTTACCAAGAGAGTAATCATGAAATAAAATTCAGTGGGACGAGAGTCATATCTAAAACCTCGCATTATTGTGCGCGCTTGTGTAGAGAGGCTATCGAGACAGATAAACACCGTAATAATTTCAACAGGAGAGAGGAAAGTGTTAAGCCGGATAAAATATGGATGCCAGCGCTGCACCGGAAGCGTGTCGATCGATTAGTTTCAATCGAGAATTTTGGAATTATCAGAGACAGTCTCATAGCCAACGCCACGTGATGGACAGTGGTGCCCTCTGTACTGCCTATATAATCAGCGCTTCCTCCAGTTCTCTTTGCATTTCGGCGCTTTAGCTCGGAGGATGTCCCGCGCAGTCGCAGACGAAACGTCAGGGGAGAGTTTCATACATCGACAACGGCCTATCAGCCCGGAAAATGAGTGAAAACGTGTCCCTGTGTTGTACGTAACTTACTTGTATCCAAAAATTGAAAACTTATGGTAATAATAGAGAATTACGCTGCTATCCGCAACCCCATAAGAAAAACTGAGACAAATTTGGAAATTAATACTTCATTAAGAACGTTGTAAGTGCCATACCAAGAAAATAATGGGTTCTTGCTGCCAACAGGAAAGTTTTTGCAAGTTGACTCTTGAAAAGAAGAAAACAGCAAAAAGCCATAGTTAATAACTGCCGCGCGGAGTACCCGCGTAGTTTGAGGCGTCCTTTCACGGGATGCGCGGCCACTCCTACCGGAGGTTCGAGTCCTCCCTCGGGCATGGGTGTGTGTGTTGTCCTTAGCGTCAGTTAGTTTAAGTAGTGCGTGAGTCTAGAGACCGATGACGCATGCAGTTAGGTCCCTTAGGAATTCACACACATTTGAACAATAAATCTATATATTTACACAAGTAGCGCCCTTACCCGTTTCGAACCGACAGGTTCATTTCCAGACGGTTGTTCACGTTTATATTACATTTGTTGATCTTTGCTTCAGCTGTTGGCTGTCTCTTCAAACAACTAATATAAACATTACGAAATTTAATATATTTTTACTGTAAAGAAATTCCTCAAAATAATATTAAAGAATCCATTAATTTTTTAAAATGAAGGTAATATAAACATTCTCAGAGTCTGCTGAAGAACCTGTCGGTTCTAAACCAGTAACGGCGCTATTTGAGTAATTAAACAGCGTTATTAAGAGTGGCTGATTTTTGTTTCTTCTTCGCAACACGACTCAGTATTTTAATTAACATTTTTATGGCATTAAAATAAATGTAACTTTTCCTTGCCATTAACAAGATTCGAACGAGCAACTGCACCCTTACAATCGGCATTCAGCTACCTATAAATTGTGTATTGTGCTCAATGGCCTTGGAAACGTTTGACCTTCAAAGACAATTTTTGAGTTTGTTGGAAAACTACGTTGTACAGCTTTAGAAATCTGACGTACTGGCACTGAGCTTCAAAATGAATGCATATAGTGTGAAAAACGAAGATTAACAGATAGGCAAGGCACTTCCAAAATAGCATCAGGTCGAGTATTGTAACGGCTTCCTCAGCTTCCTCGCGATCAGGTATATCCTATTGTCCTGATAATATTTTTAAAAAAATTTTTTGGTTTATTTATAGACGCAATCACATTCTTATGACACAGTCATAACCGGTTTCGGCCATACAATGACCATCTTGACAACGCATGAACCTGTGTTCAGTGTATGCCGCCTTTAGAACCTGAAGATGGTCATTGTATGGCCGAAATCGTTTATGACTGTGTCATAAGAATGTCACTGCGTCTATAAATAAACAAAAAAAACTTTTACAAAAGACTCAATCACTCACTCCATGGACAAAATATCATTTTGTCCGAAGTCCTGGTAATAGTTAGTGCATATTCAGTAATAAAATGTTCTTGATCCTAGTGGGCCGCAGCTGAGGAGAACTACATAGAGCTCATCTGGAGCGACGTGCCTCAGGAAACCTGCACGGGTTTCGCAAGTGCGGTTGCGGGCTGCAGTTGGCAGCGGCACGGCGTGAGGCCTACATGGAAGCGATGACGCGTACCTCCGTCGCTGTCGGCGCAGTGACCGCTTTCCTCTCTTCCCAGAGGCCGGGTCGCTGACAGACGCGAGCCAGCTCACCACACCCGCGACCTGCACCGCTGTCGCCTCGCACTTTGCCAATAAACCTGTCGTGGTGCCGCGTAACGTGGCCTTAACAAGCACCGAGAATACGTGGAATTCTCATAATAGTATACTATGCACTGTGCCAGCGAGCTTCGTTAAGACGTTTGCGAGTAGCCATATAGAGGATTATCTGCTCTTTTTATTGCGGGATTAGTTTTCTGTTCAGTGTCTTGCTCTAACGTTACTCTGAAGCTTCAAAGGAAAATAAAAACACGTTTACCTAAACAAGCTACTAGCGCAGTCTATCATTCTGTTCCTGTGAAATGTGGCTGTAACGCTTCATTAGTTCAAGCATCTATAGGAAGGTTGTAATTACAGTGCAGCTATTTACAGAGGTCCGATGTGGGCTGTAATTATCGTATGGCAGCGAATCGTGGTAAATATTATAGTGCGTTTATGCAGAACCGATTTACATTTTTAAAAAAATAGTTCAACTTTTGGCCACCATGTGCGAATCTGGCGCTGTGAATGCAATAACGATGTATAGAAATGTTTCCGTATGATATGGATTAGGAACGAGACGTGGGTAGGAAATGCCAAAAAAGTGAGAAAGGCATAATACTGAATTTGCACTGAAGTTAGGGACCGATGACCTCAGCAGTTTGGTCTCATAAGACCTTACCACAAATTTTCAAATAACACTGAAGCGCCAAAAAAACTGGCATGCGCACTCAAACACAGAGATATGTAAATAGGCAGAATACGGCGCTGCGGTCGGCAACGCCTGTGTAATACTAGTGTCTGGCGCAACTTTTGGATCGGTCACTGCTGCTACTATGGCAGGTTATAAAGATTTAAGTGAGTTTGAACGTGGTGTCATGGTCTGCGCACGAGCGATGGGACACAGCGTCTCCGAGGTAGCGATGAAGTGGGGATTTTCCTGTACGACTATTTATCAGGAATCCGGTAAAAATCCAAATCTCCGACATCGCTGGGGCCGGAAAAAGATGCTGCAAGAACAGGACCATCGACGACTGAAGAGAATTGTTCACCGTGACAGAAGTTCAACCCTTCCGCAAATTTCTGCAGACTTCAATGCTGGGCCATCAAAAAGTGTCATCGTGCGAACCATTCAACGAAACATCGTCGATATGGGCCTTAGGGGCCGAAGGCGTACTCGTGTATCCTTGGTGACTGAATGCCACAAAGCTTAACGCCTTGCCTGGGTCCGTCAACACCAACATTGGACTGTTGATGAAGGGAAATATGTTGTCTAGTCGGACGAGTCTCGTTTCAAATTGCATCGAGCGGATGGACGTGTACGGATATGGAGATAACCTCATTAATCCATGGACCCTGCACGTCAGCCGGGGACTGTCAAGCTGGTGGAGGCTCTATAATGGTGTGGGGCGTGTGCAGTTAGAGTGATATGGGACCCCTGATACGTCTAGATACGACTCTGACAGGTGACACGTACATAAGCATCCTGTCTGATCACCTGCATCCATTCATGTCCATTGTGAATTCCGACGGGCTAGGGCAATTCCAGCAGGACAATGCGACACCCCACACGTCCGGAATTGCTAAAGAGTGGGTCCAGGAACACTCTTCTGAGTTTAAACACTTCCGCTGGCCACGAAACTACCCAGACATGAACATTATTGAACACATCTGGGATGCCTTGCAACGTGCTGTTCAGAAGAGATCTTCAGCCCCTTGAACTCTTACGGATTTATGAACAGCCCTGCAGGATTCGTGGTATCAGTTCCGTCCAGCACTACTCCAGACATTAACCGATCGAGCGACATGAGGTGTTGCCCCATCTTGTACGAAAACAATAGTTTCCACATAGTTGCGCTCTTTCAGAGTATTGATCACATGCTGTACGGGAAGGTTTCGATAACGTGCAAATGTCGCAGTACACATGACAGACCCTCTGGGTGTATTCTCTTCAAAGACAACTCACTGAGAATAAAAGAGCTTATGATTGCACACCACAGAGTCACATACAACGAGTGCAATGGTTCCTCATGCAGACTGTACCGTTTAACAGCGCCACAATTCGGCAGTTTTGTGTATTCACTGCGCCCTCTAGTGTAACATGTGTCTCGTCAGTCCACAGAATGTTGCCCAGCTACATATCATCAACTTCGATCCGTGCCAGAAACCAAAGACCAAATTCAGAAGATTTCTGGGGTTCATGAAGTTTCAGTTGCTGCTCCGTCTGGATTTTCTGCGGGTAACAGTGTACAACTGACAGCAAAAGTTTCCGTATTTTTGACTACAGTATGGACAATTCTCGTTACACTGCACGAGCACTAACACGACCTGGGGCACGTGGTCAGTTACAGCAACAGCAACCTCGCCGAAAACTCCCCTGGGATAGGACGCCTGCCTCTTCCAGGTGTCACGCAGAGCTCACCCGGGTTTCGAATTTATCATCTTCTTTAAACAATTTAATGACACCGGGCCTTTCCTCAGCGTAGCAATGCAGTTGCCGCCATTCACTTCTTTTATTAACAGTGACCGGTCTCTTTTCTCGATAACCAAATTGTTCACTCACATTATGCATGCAATGCCACCATGCAAGCAGTGTACAGCCCCATATTTGCACCTGCTGGCCACAATTGGAACTAATTTGCTTTCCAGTGTAAATCGGTCCGCATTAACGCATTAGCATATCTACCAAGTTTCACTGCCATACGACAATTACGGCACACAGTGGACTTCGGTGAGTAGATTCCAAGCGGAATAACGTGGCTAGTAGATGCACAGTCGGTAGGTCATGCGTTGATGTAGAGCGTTTGAGGTGGGGGTCCAGGCAGGAGCTGTAGGGGTAATGCTGAGCACTGGAGGTGAAGTGCCTGTCTAAACTGAAGCCAACACTCAAATTTTTTGTAAATATTAAGTGGGGACCCTCCACACCCACACTTGTGTGGTGATCATTGAAAAAGATATGTCATCTCTGCTTTGCTTAGCTGAAAATGCAACAAAAGCACGATATACTTCCGTCTGGATTGTTAACCATTTGCCGGCCGGTGTAGCCGAGCGGTTCTAGGCGCTTCAGTCTGGAACCGCGCGACCGCTAGGGTCGCGGGTTCGAAACCTGTCTCTGGCATGGAAGTGTGTGATGTCCTTAGGTTAGTTAGGTTTAAGTAGTTCTAAGTTCTAGGGGACTTATGACCATAGATGTTAAGTCCCATAGTGCTCAGAGCCATTTTGACCTAAGATGTTGAGTCCCATAGTGCTCAGAGCCATTTGAACCACTTGAACCTCAGATGTTGAGTCCCATAGTGCTCAGAACCACTTGAACCATTTTTGTTAACCATTTGTATATTCCAGAGGACATCATGACTGTTGAATGTTGAGCAAGATCTACACTTTTAAATTGTTGCCATCTCAAAATTTGCTTTTTTCACCAAAACGCAGTGGTGTTTAAACAGTGTCACCTATCTAACATGTTATTCAGACGCAGCTGCGAGAGAATTCCGAAGTTTATTGATGAGGAAATAAAAAAATGTTAAGTCAATAACTTATGACAAAAGCACATATTTGATACAAAAATAAAAGTCTAATGTTCTCACTTATGTTGTTCCAAAATTCATAGGAATTCTAATTTCATTAGCTACCTATGGCCCTTAAAAATTACATTCTTTCCTCAAAAAAGTCGGATTTCACGTAATGAAGTTTTACATAATAAACATATGGCAAGGCAGTCTCACCTTTCCGTGATACCATTTTCCAAAATCTCATTTCGGTATAACAAACAGCTGATGAAATATGTGTTGTCGATATTTTACCCTGCCTTTGTCACTGGCGCATGCAATAGCGAATGATTGTTTTTGCATCAAATCAATTTTTTCGAGATTGGTGACATATCCCAAGTCTACAGAAAAATTCAATATAGTAGCCAGATTTCATATGCAACAACATATTATGTAATATATACCAAACGCAAAATCATCAAGACTCATATTTTTCATTGAAAATTTTTTCGAATTTCGAATGTTGTGTGTGAATTCCTAAGGTACCAGACTGCTGAGGTTATCGGTCCCTAGACACTACGTAAACTAACTAATGCTAAGAACAACACACACACATATGCTCGAGAGAGAACTCGAACCTCCGGCGGGAGCGGCCGCACAACCCGTGACAAGGCGCCTTTAACCGCGGGGTCGCTCCGGGCAGCTTTTTCATATTTCGAACAGTATCTTGCTTATATCCAAAAATCCCAATATCCATGACTGTTAATGAAATGATGGGCACATCACAATGAAGCTAGCATGTAAGGTATAAATAGAGCAAAACTAAACTTTTCTTCCGAATAGTTTCCGTAAAATTGTTGAAAAAAATTTCTGGGCTTGCGTCTCGATTCTATCATCGCCAACCGGCTGGCAGGGGTAAACATCGTCCTCCCCTTCCGAACAAACGAATGAATTCGCTCAGCATTGGAACGGCCACCGTATCCTTTAATTATAATCATCTGGTATTATTAGATAACCTTCAATGTTCTCTCTTTCCTCATGCGAATAATAATCGTCGTTTATGTAGTCAAAACCTTTGTACAGTAATGAACACTACCAGTTGACTTCATCCAGTCGTATTAAATTTTCCACGTAACCATTAAAGATAGCATTTGTTTCCAAATCTTCCTTTTCCTTTATAAATGACTCGTAAATGTCCACAGTAGGTGCATGCCACTTCTGGTCTCTAAAGTGTTGGTTCTAGAGAAAGATGGAAAAGATCTCGTGGATAGCGAAGTTCACAAACGCGAAATTTTTTGGAATAAAAGTGGAAGGATATCGGTACAATCAACAGTGCGTAAAAGAAAATCTCAGTTAATTGCTTGTATTTACCGTTAACGTGTTGGAAGGAATGATTCAGGCGAAAAAAGGAAGAGAAGGGCCTACTCTGCTATTCTGTTCAGTTCACAAATCGATGATGAAATTGACGAGTTGTATGAGAGACCCCCATAATCATATGAAATGAAATACGGTCCTGGGGAGACAAGGCTATAGGAGAATATAATGGTTCAAATGGCTGTGAGCACTATGGGTTGAAATGGCTCTGAGCACTATGGGACTAAACTTCTGAGGTCATCAGTCCCCTAGAACTTAGAACTACTTAAACCTAAGGACATCACACACATCCATGCCCGCGGCAGGATTCGAACCTGCGACCGTAGCGGTCACGCGGTTCCAGACTGTAACGCCTAGAACCGCTCGGTCAGCCCGGCCGGCTAGGAGAATATAGTTCAGAAAAAATGGTTGGAAACGAGTACGACTTCTAGAGGGAGGGCTTCGGTAAGTTCTAATCAGTTGTACCAAACACACTCGGCGAGAAAAGAATGTCTGGTTGTGAAAGTCCAGTAGGAAAGAAACGTCATGGAGGGACTATAATGTCATTCGCCAAGTGGTTGAAGTTGGCCTGGACGGTATATCCAACAGCTGATACGGACATCTACCATAACTTACTACAAAGAATAGACGGAAATTCGAATGGTAAAAAATTTGAAGCACCGGAGCAGGAACTTGCGGTGCTGACGAAGTAGGAAACGATTCAAAGAAGCCGAAATTTTACAAACCATAATATGAGCGCAGAGGACCTAAGGAGAAAAGCAGAAAATTTTAATCAAGAGAAATTAGTAATGGAGGAACAACTATAAATGCAAGGTAAAGCTAAAGTAACGGCCAGTAATAACTGAAGAAGTATTTGAAATTATTAACAACGGAGAAGAGTATGAGAATACATGGATCACAAAATAAAACTGTTTAAAGAGTCATATTATATTAGAAAAAAAAGAGCAAAAATTTAACATTGGAGAGAAAAAGTGAATAACTGAAAAAGGAAATTTCTACTTTTCTTACCACCAAGAAAAGTAGAAAAGTGCCAAAACTACGTATGAGTGCAGATAGCAGCACAGATGTGCAGACCTTAAATGGTAGTTACACTTGAGTTCCCTTGGAATAAAGAAAATTGCAGTAGTACAATGTAAGTGTTGAGTTGATGTGGAAAGGTCTGAGATATTAATACTCTGACCGGATTGTTTCAAAGCACTCACAAGTGGTGAGATGCAAAATTGGAAGCAAAACTCAAGCAAATTCCTGCGGAACTGATAAATCCAAACACAAGGACTACATCAGTGTGTTGTCCCTTATGTCCTAAACAGATAAGAAGTATGTAACCTGCTCGTATAGCTTAACATACAGCGCGCTAAGCTTGTTAGACAGATAAGTGGACCAAACACGAGTCGAATATGTACTACGGATTAAAAACCATTTTTATAGCACACCAGCTAACCTGAATGTGGTCCTAGGCTGTTTTCCACCCTGTTTTATGCAAATGCTAACCTGGTCCCCAGTCTCTGTCTCAAATAGGATATATACAAACACTAGAACTACAATAACAAAGAGATCAAAGTTTACACGATTTACAGACGTGGTAAACACGACTTCTCTCTCTTAAGTTAACTCACGACTATGGCGACAGGAAGGATATCAAGCACAAAAGTATTAAACTGGAAAAGAAACTTGCCAAATACTGAAAACTGCAGCGCTGTTGGACGGTGTAACTATTAGGAAAGA
This sequence comes from Schistocerca americana, assembly GCF_021461395.2. Taxonomy (NCBI): domain Eukaryota; kingdom Metazoa; phylum Arthropoda; class Insecta; order Orthoptera; family Acrididae; genus Schistocerca; species Schistocerca americana. Next base: position 497,793,133 of record NC_060121.1, read on the forward strand.
GAGAGGGGTAGCTTCTATGCAGCCGATTAGCATAATGTACATCAGGCTAGAAGATACTGTGGTCGATGAGCTATTCCCTTAGCGGTAGATACAGTAAGCGGTCGTTGTGTTTTTTGCGGTATCGATTGTATTATCGTTGACTGCACCTGGCGTGGGTGGGCCGCTCAAAGCTGCACGAAAGACAGCGCTTCAAGCAACTGCAGTTCTAAGCTAGCCCCAGACTGAATGCATCTATAGATTTACCAGCACTAGTACATAGGGCTGCAGTCAGGAACTTACATCCAACTGTCACGACGCTACTAAGCATTACTGAGAGGAACGTTCAATAAGTAATGCAACATATTCTACTTCTCGTCCCATTTCTGTTGAAAAAATGCGTAATTTGTTCAGTGACATCGTCGAATATTTCCGTTTCAGCCCCTATAGTTTCATTACCTTCCGATCGGTGGCGGCGCTGTATGTAGTGTTCAAACTGGCATATGTTAAGGATGTGCGTTGGAAGCAGAGAACTATAAGCCTCACACAGTTGTGATTCCTGCGATGTTGGAATGTGCGGAGACTCTCATTCGAGGTGATCGACGGATCACAATGAAACACCTCGGTGCTCAAATCGACGTCTCTATTGGTGGGGCTGACACGTTTGTCTTCCAGTTAGAGTACTCAAAGGTGTCGGCCCGCTTGGTTCCTCACCGCCTAACAGGAGACCATAAAGAGCATAGAAGGACCGTTTGCGCGAAATTGCTTGGACGTTACGAAGTTGAACATTATTATTTTTCCATAAAACATCGTCACAGCCGATGAAACTAGAGTTCATTACTTCGAACCGGAAATAAAACGGCAGTCAATGGAGTGGCGCAAGACCACTTCTTCTCTGAAGAAGAAGTTCAAAGCCACACCCTCAGCCGGTAAAATTATGGTGAGAGCTTTTTGGGACTCTGAAGGAGTTATTCTGTTTGATGTCCTCCCTCGTAATATAACGATAGACTTGGACCTCCTCCATGACAACGCAAGGCTTCACACAAGGCTGCGCCTCCGGAAGGAGCTCACAAAACTTCATGGGACTATTGTTCCTCATCCACCCTACAGCCCGGATGTCGAAGTTCCAATTCCTGTCCATTTGGCCCAAAAAAGCACGTATTCAGCGTGTGGCGGAATCGGTTTGTAGTATTTCGTGACTTTAATTACTTATAAATGATATTTCAGGTAGATAAAAAAAAAATATAAAACCAGTTACCTATTGTCAGCGCAACAGTTCGTTTGATCTCAAAAATGATTATCCCGGCTAATATTAGTCACTCTGCTAAAGAAATCTCCACTTGACGTTGTGTAGAAATGTCTGAAAAGTCGTGTGAGTTGGCACTAAATTGCATATCATTTATCAGATTTTACACAACTGTTACTTAACATGGAAGTACTTTTCTCTAGCAAAGGGAACATTTAGTCACAAAATACTACCCGCGCATAATACTGACGTATGACTCCCATAAAAATATTTCATGTAAATCGTCAGAAATAATTAGGCTTGATACATCAGCAATTAAGAATTGATATTAGGTAACGTGCTGTGAACACTATTTTTAAAGATTCAATCTGAGTTGAATTTTGTCTTTTAAAGTAGATTCGGGACCACCGGTGCGCATTTTTTCCATTCATTTACATCTAACAACATTTATGTTTGTTAAAATTCTCGATTCAAAACTGCCGCAGAGAAATTTTTGCTAAGATGGCGGCAGACAGACGATAGTCAATTTGTCTATTGTTATTCTCGATTTATGTTATCAAGGTAATATATTTAGATAAAACTCTTTAAGCCTTTTATCTCTATTCTTTAGCATTTAAAATCATTTTCAATGATAAATACCGCTGTAAACTACGTTGTAAGTTACTAGCGCTAACGGCTGTGCTCCTAATCGCAAAGCTGAAAATTTAAACTTAAAAACATTAATTAAATTGGATTACAATTGAAATAAATACAAATCCACGTCTAGATAATAGCCACTCTATTCTTCAAATGATAATTAACAATATATAATTACAGGTTTTCTCTTTACAGACCTCACACGTCTCCCGTCCTAATAGTTCATCGGTTAGCACGGGAAGAACAACCGAACCACAATTATCACACATAACAAAAAAAGATTATAATTGTCGTTGTCTATGAATGTAGTTGTCTGATAATAGTTTTAATTCACACAGAAATTAGATTATTACAGAAATAATGAAATAATTATCGTCATTTTTACACGATACAGCCCTTTTGTACGTAGTATCGATAATATTTGTTGAAGTTTGTTCACTTAGTTCATTTTAACATCTTGTGGCTAGAACATAATGTCGTGGGAAACAGTACGTGAATGATTGTTGGTTACTGATACGGCAAACGTTAGCTCCGACGTCGATCAATAGAGTAGTAGCATGCGGGTATACAGCCCATCGCAGTAAGGTGGTGTAAGGACGTCGCGTCGAACGGTGATTATGTTGAAAAATACAGTGGGGAACAATATGATTTACTGTAATCCTGAATAAAACAAACCTCTCGGAAAAAATGTGTTGCATTACTTATTGAAAGTTCCTTGTAATATTCAGAGATCCAAATAAGTGTTCAGCATTCAAGACTATTTGGTTCTATCAAGAACACTAATATAGTTACACATAACTCCGTACCACAGAAGAGCCTATAGCGTTCAAAGTTGTGAATAATTATTAAGTGTAAATAGTGTAAGTAAACTTATTCATACATCTTTTAGTAGATATCTGTTTGTAGTCGTTGGCTACCTCGCCTAACGACACAGACATTTTATGTTTAATCATTGAATGACGCATTTAAAAAATCAAGAGACATTCGCGATAGCAGTAAATCCAAAGAGATTGATGAGTGACCCAAAATGAAATAATCCGAGGAGAACATGGATGTAACTACGTAAGTATGTGGCAATAAAATAATCAGAAATCAATGAGAATGGTACTCCTGTATATAAGTCACAATAACGGCGAAATAGTTCAGTCGTGTTTCAAACGGGCCTTAAACGCAAGTGTAGTTTTCCGGAAAGGGAGGGTAGAAGCTCGTTGTTCTCTGCCACGTTTCTCTCATTGCCTAGCCACATACAGCAAGCTAATAAAGAGCTCAGACGCATACTGGAAGACGGTTAATGAGATGCGATGCAACTGTAGTGCACAGTGGGTCGAAAACGCACGGCTAGTAATTAAACACAATTGAAAATGCAAATGATCGAACAATAATAGGTAAAAATGAGTCGCGGTTACAGGGAATGGCTCGAGACTCTCAAGGCGAAGAGGCTGAGTGCGGAACAACCAACATAAACGTAGGGAAATCTGAAGTGGCGCTAATCACGAAACTCCTCGGGTATCCAGCAGAGCAGTGAAGGGAAACACCTGCAGCGAATGAGGCGTTCCGGCAGCCTAATAACAGGTGGCGCCAACAGCAGCGGGCTAACAATAGGCGTGATTACGTACGCGAAAACCGCTCGCTACGACAGCGGGGAAATACCCGCGTGTGATCAGTTGGGCGTCGGGAGAAAACCTTACGGGGATACGAAGTGTGCACAAGTGTTTATTGTTTGCCCTCCCTGTCGCTATTGCTGTGGCATAACTTCATACGCGTACGCGCTCGCTCCTCTCCGTGTGTGTGTGATTGTGTGTGTGTGTGAGTGTGGTGTGATGGGGAGGGAGAGAGGGGGTGACGAAGAAGGGAAAGTAAGGACGAGGAAGGGAAAGGACGCTTTTCAGTTATTGAACGAAACTCATGTAAAATTATCAGGCAGTAGAAGCAATAAAAGATATTTTAAGATATTTTTATACAGGGTGTATCATAATGAGCGAAAAATGACCCGGGTACGAGTATAGATAATAGAAATAATAACGGTTCAGTAAGATTTGGTCCGCACAAAAGCCATTTTCGAGATAACTGCGTATGTGTGGCTACGTACTGCCACATACTTCCGTGTGCAATATTGTTCCAGTTAGTAAAAATGTTATCTTGCGGATTAAGAAAACGTTCACATCTGTATTTAAATAATCGTACAACTGAAGCGGCTTCTTAGTCCCGGAGATTACGAGTCACAGCTATGCTAGCTCTGTCTACAAGGCTACCTGAAGTACAGATGTATTTGAAGCGCAACCTGTGCAATAAAGTCGGCACTTAACTGGGCTCCGATTTCACTGGCCGCACATTGTTGTGGAATGGGGTACACGCATGACGGGGCAGAGGCACATTTGGGTTCCAATATTACCTGACAAACCTCTGGATTTTTCTGTCTTTAGCTATTCTAGAAGTGTACAGCTCTCCCACTGACACGGTTTAGCAACTGCAGCTACAAATTTCACAGTTAAAAGACGATCACTGTTTTATTGACTGACCAAACCACTATGGTTTTTCTATATCCATTCTTTTGATTTGTGTCCTGTGGGACTTCGTTGACCTTTCACTTGTATCATAAAATAAAACACCTCCAGCCGCCGTTTTGATGCTATATCAATATACTGCAATCAATTTCGGTAACTCCGTAAAGCCTGAAGATGGTTTACTGACGAAATTGATTGCAATATAACAATACCAAAACGACGGCTGCAGGGGTTTCATTTTATTACGTAAAACAGTATGATTACGCAAGGTTAAACTCTATTAATCGTCTTTATTCAGTGAGGAATAGGGTGGCTCAGGGAAGCAATATGAACGCTCATGTGCTCACATGCAGTGACTCAAACATTCATATAGTAAACGAAGATAATATTCACCATTTTCTAGTAAAAGTTGAGTCGTCAAAGCAGGCCTGTGACTGGCAGCGAAATGAAACTCGAAACTCTGTTGGGATATCGATGAATAACGTCGATCGTAACTGGGTAGGGAACCCGTTTGGCCCTTAATTGAATCTAGTTGATTGTCAGCAAAATTATCACTCTCCAGAACTGCTTCTAGCAGCTAACTTGAAATTACACAATATTCCTAACTTGAGAAATCCGAAATAACTCCCATCGAAAATCAAAAAAGTCAATAGAGAAGCAGCTCGTCATACTCATCACATTCCAGCTCAGCGACACTCCGGCGACTAACTCTGTACAAAAACCAACCTGCCTCGGCTCCATGTCCACAGACTGAGAAAACGTGGAGTGGGATAACCGACCAATCAACAAGATGAATTTGTGAGTGGTGCGAGGTCCCTGTTCCAATCAGATGACGTCTGTTTCGTCTTCCTTAAATTTTTCCATTGTTTCAGTGTCTAAAATATAAAAATCGCATCCTCTGCATTTAGGTCTGAGACAATCAATCGCGAGGCAGCCCGTTAAGCTGGCGTTCTCAGTCCTCTGGCACAAAACTGAACCGAAAAAGACCACCTTAGTCCACCAAACTGCATTCATTTGCAATTGCACCCACATTCATTCAATCCAACGATCATCCATGTTTAAGACAGTGGTTACAGGTATGTGGTGTGGTGAATATAAAATTTTATAGAAATGAATTTCGGTTCCGAGCGGGATCTCCGTCCTTGGTATGGAAAAAAATATGAGAAAACACAGGCAGAGAAAAGGCGCTCTCTGGACGCTAAAATCACAAAATTATATGAAAGATGGATTGAGGACGCCTTTCATAGTCTCGTCCTGCTTTACCAAATGATACGGGGATCTTTCCAAGAATTCGCAGCCACTGCGGTAATGAGTTCAAAATGGCTCTGAGCACTATGGGACTCAACTGCTGAGGTCATTAGTCCCCTAGAACTTAGAACTAGTTAAACCTAACTAACCTAAGGACATCACAAACATCCATGCCCGAGGCAGGATTCGAACCTGCGACCGTAGCGGTCTTGCGGTTCCAGACTGCAGCGCCTTTAACCGTACGGCCACTTCGGCCGGCCGGAAATGAGTGCAGCAGTGCACCCAAAGGGGAGGACGACTCGTGCAACTTCTCCTTTCAAAGGTGAAAGTGCACAGTAACTTGTAAGATGTGATGTGCTAAAGCCGTATTGTATATCTTGTTAGTGTATGCCATGGGTGTAATTTTGAACCCATTTAGGTGGGTAGTTAATTGAGAAGCTTACATTACAAACACAGTTTGCAGAACGACTTATCGCTGTTGCTCTGGCCTGCACGTTCGCCTGACATATCTGTGCCGTGGCCAGTCGACAACTTGTTTTTCCTAGTCCTCTGCAGCCAGTATCGATGCTTCATAGTCGTACCTCCAAACTTCGCCGCACTGTGTTTCCCAGCAGCTTATTTCCTTGTCAGGACGTCTAGAAGCTCTGATTGCAGCACATGGTGGCTCCATCCCATACTGAACTCTCACGGTCAGAGTGCATGTACAGTTCCGTAATTCTGACAATTTGTGTATTCTTATGGTCTCTAAAGTGTGGAATAAATTTCATGGCTATCATATGTCTCCCCCACGGTGAATCAATTTTCACAGACAGTGTATTTCTCTAAGAACTAGTACTCAATTTAAGCCCCATTTTTCACTTCAGTTTTCAGCAGCACACCTTTAAGGCACAAGTGACACAAGCGGCTGCTTGAGGTGCCAGTCCGAGAGGGAGTAGGAGGCACCCAAGATCAAAATAACTTTTCTGTGCAATTTCTCAACTTATTGGGGAATGTGGCTACCAAACGACGACTCAAGTTGGTATCCACAGTCTATGAGACTGTACACATATCATCAGACTTGCGGAAAAATTTCAGCCACTGAATCCCGAGGATAGCAAGGACCGAAAAGTGCGAGGAGTATCGCTCAGTCAGCTTAACATCTCATGCGTCCAAGTTGCTGACAAGAATAACATATAATGTCAACCGGGTATTAGCATTAAGTTAGTTGTAACTTATTCGTCTCCTAAATAGATAGATAGATATCCAGCGATCACAGGACCTGCAGACCACGCGTTGCTTCCACAAACTGCCTACATTCCCTCCTATTTTGTGCCCGGTTCCTCCAAGTGTCTTCAATCCCCAGCGCTGCCAAGTCCTTCGCCAGGTCGTCCATCCGGCACTGCACTGGCCGTCCAATGCGGCGTTTGGTGTTTGGTTTCCCTTCTAGTGTCATATTCGCCTGTCTTCCATACGGCATACGGGCTATATGGCACACCCCTTGTATTCTTTTGCTCTTTATCTTCTGTGGGATAGTTATCGCGTCAGAAGGTAGATTTCCTCGTTTTTCCTCCTCCATTCTTCGTTATCTAAATTCAGTACCCATATCTTCCTTATTACTCTTCTTTCAAATATTAAATGATTTTCCTTTTCTTCCTAGACATGCCCCATGTTTCTAAGCCGTACATTACTGCTGGGCATATCACTGTGGTGTAGATTTTCATCTTAGTGTTTACTGAGATCGATTTAGAGCCGATCGTCTCTCTGAGGGCATGCGTGCATTTCGTTCCCACTGCTATTCTTTCCATGAAGTTCAAATTCAAATGGCTCTGAGCACTATGGGACTCAACTGCTGTGGCCATAAGTCCCCTAGAACTTAGAACTACTTAAACCTAACTAACCTAAGGACAGCACACACAGCCATGCCCGAGGCAGGATTCGAAACTGCGACCGTAGCGGTCGTGCGGTTCCAGACTGTAGCGCCTTTAACCGCTCGGCCACTCCGGCCGGCTCCATGAAGTTCATTTTTATGTTGTCGTCCGTGGTAAACCAAGATTCCAAGTACTTGGACCGATGTACTCTCTTTAACTTCTTGTCATCTATCTCAATAAATTCTTCCTGCCCTTGTCTTCTTCCTAAGTGCATGAACTTTGTTTTGTCTTGATTCCCTTTGCCCTACCTTCTGTGCGTAATTGTACATTTTCTGGTACATCTCTTTTAACTCATGCTTTGATTCATTTAGTAGTACTATGTCATCTGCATATGCGAGACAAGTGAAGTTACCATCCATCTGTACTCCAGCCCACTCCTGTTGCCTACATTCCTTCATTACTTTCTCTAAGATGACATTGAACAGAACACATGAGAGAGCTTCCCCTTGTCTGAGGCCGTCTCCGTCTCTGATGTTTCTGATGTGATTCATCGGAAACATAATGCTACCTTCAACCCTTCGATACAAGCTTGCACCATTCTCATTAGCTTCTCAGGGATTTTGAAGTCAGGCATTGGATTGTATAGGCTATTCTTGTGCATGCTGTCATATGTTCGTTGGAAATCGGCGAACAGGCTGTAGATATCTTTATCATATTCCCAGTGTTTTTCAAACAATTCTCAAAGAGTGAATGTGGGATCTATTATCAATCGGTTTGGTCGAAAGCCAGCTTGGTACTCCTGTATGTTGTTCTCTATGAATGTTTGCAATTTTCTGAGGATAATGATGGACAGTACATTATACGTTACATTCATCAAGCTGATTCCTCTGCAGTTACAACATTCCATTGTGCTCCCCTTCTTGTATACTGGGCATATTATAGCCAGTTTCCATTCTTCCGGAAGTGTCTTCTTCTACCATATCAAATGGATCAATTTATATATAAGTGTAAGCTCTCACCTCCCTCCTTGATTAATTCTGATGTTATTCTGTCCTCCCTTGGGACGTTGTTGTTTCTGAGTCCTTTGATTGCGATCTTCGCGTCTTCTTCACTAACTTCCCATTCTTCTTCATCTTTCCTATCCTCCGTAGTGTCTGCAGGTAACATCTCATCTGGGTGTATGCGATTCAACAGTTCTGAGAAGTATTCTTTCCATCTTTCTACAATTCTTTCCTTGTCATTTATCAAGATGACGGTCTTATCTCTAATGAAAATCGTTGGACTCTGAAATCCATGTTTCCGATTTTTTATGAAGAGGAAATGGTTCAACGAGACATGCCAGAAGGCTACAGAAAAGAGAAGGAAGGTGAGGGAGAAGGGGCTAGCTAACAGGGAGAAAGAGCAGAAAAAGGAACATTTTATAAACCTCACAAGGAAGACAAAGCGAATCCTAAGAGCAGAGAACAGAATACGTGTAACCAGTTTGCTAGAACAAGTTGAGGCAGAGAGCCAAAACAAGAATTCAAGGCAATTTTTCCAATACAAAAAAATTCGTCTACTAAATGACAAGTATATATTTTTTTCTGCAAATACGTTTCCATATTTCATAATAGATGAATATTGAAATTTGTGGATAAAAATCCTATGAATATTGCAAAAATTCCTTTATTGGTAACTAATTTTAGCTCATTGATGAACCATCTTGAGATCAATAAAAATTATTACGTAATTCAGTGTGTATCAGCCACCAGGCGTTGTCGACGGTGTATAATAATACCTTGTAGCTGATAAACACTGAATGGAGCAATAAACATTTATTGGTCTGAAGATGGATCGTCAATGAGCTGAAACTAGTTATCGATAATGAAAGTTTTGCTACATCATTTTAACATAATAGGTCGCCTGTCTCCCTCTATGACAATGTTAAATAACAACAAAAAGAACATTACTCAATTCAAATGTTCACGATTTTAATAATGAGTACAATCTTCAGCTAGATGAATTAGTCAACATTCTTAGCTCATATATCAGCAAGGTTACTGAACAATGAATATAACAAGAAGAACTTTGATTATCTGTATTAATCAAACACTCTTGTTTCAAAAGAATAAATGCAGTATTCTTCTGGTTCACTGTCGTTGGCATTCCCTGCCGACTGGAATCTTGGAATGGTAATAACAGGTGAACAGCATAGCAAATAACGAACTATTATAACAGAAAGCCACAGAATTAAAAATAGTATTTAAACCCTTGAAAACGGCAATTTGAACACAGATCATATCTTCTCGCAGAAAACTCAGGAGATGCACAACATACTTTTCCCAAACCCTAAATCATTTAAATCTACAGCAGAATGCAAACTAAATAATTATGGTTGAATGCTTTTGACTATACTGTACGTTGACACTCCATAAATCAACGTAGCTTAAGGACAACAAACAATAATTATATTAAGAGAACTCCACAGGTAATAATAGGAAAAGAAACATTATTCAACCGTTACGGTACGACTCAGAGGGATATCTGCTATCACACGGAATGAATGACAGTAGTGGACATAAACAAAATGTATCCACCATGGCTGATGCTAATAAGCTAAAGCTCAATGCCAGTCTCTGGTGAGATCTGAAAGGACACTGTTTAACATAAGGTTCTTAACAAAATAATTTTCGTCTGTGACCCTCCTGGAATAACGAATTCTTAGCAGTCGGTGTCGGGTGCCAATTTTAATGAGTCATCCTCACTTCCTTCTTAATGAGCTTCTCGACGTCAACAGCCTGGTTTGGACTGCAGGAAACGCACCGGAAACAAAGGCAGAAGTGGAAGCCTGCCGCTGGGCCACCAGGAGCGATATGAGCAAGTAGCACAACTAAACCATCAGCGGAGACACCGTCCACATTTCCGTCAGCACACGACCCCTGCACTTACGTCGGCATACGCCGGTTACCCCCTGTGGGCAAGGAAGGTAAACACGTACTCGCGAGTCTAGCGAAGATACGGTCACAGGTACATTACTGATGCCCTGCACTCGCATAGATCAGATTGGAGAAGAAACTTCAGGATCTGTAAGATGACGATTAGCTTGGCTTTAGGAAAGATAAATCCACCAGAGGCGCTCTTCTGACGTTGAGCTTGACAAATGAACTCAAGAAAAACAAGTCATGTTCATAGAAAAAAGCGTTCGAAAATGTAAAATGGCGCAAGATGTATTAAATTCCCAGAAAAACAGGTGTTTGCTATCGAGAAAGACAGGAAGTATACAATATGTACAAGAAACAAGATGGAAAAATGAAAACAGGAGACCATGAACGAAGTGCATCGATTAGAAAGGATATAAGACAGGGACGTAGCCGTTCATCCCTACTCTGCATCTATATGACGAAGAAGCAATGAAGGAAATAGAAGGAAAATCAGGAATTGGACTAAAATTCAGAGTGAAAGGATTCCAATGACAAGATTTGATGATGAGTTGGGAACACTCAGTGAAAAAATTGTAGGTCTTGTTAAAAGGAATAAATAGTCTGATGAGCACACAGTATGGATTGAGAGTAAACCGAAGAAAGAGAAGTTACTGAGAAGCATCACAGAAAACGGTGGAAGCCGTGATTCTGGTACGCCAATCGGTTGCTGTTCTGCTAGTGGTTTCTGAGTGAATTTGAATTAGGGCTTTTGGATCCTCAGCATTTTATTTCTTCGAAGGAGGGCTAGTCGAGTCTGTTATAGAATGTGAAGTCTCAGAAGATCCAGAAGAAATCCACAGAAATGGCACTTTCCTGTGAATGCCACCAACTATGAATCCAAGGAAGCAAAGACCATGAAGCACCTACTGGTCTGTAGATATGCCGTACATGGTCCACTGAAGGAGATTTTCTGCTTGCGACTCCGAGCGCTAATGTAGTTGCAAGGTTTTGATCAACAGTAGTGTAGCTTGATAGTTCTATGTTGGTAACAGGCATGTATAGTATTTGTTTCTGACTAGGATAAACATCAGGAAACCCTGCTCAGTACTCTGAAAAGCCGTTTAGTAATTCAAGAAAGACTAATGTTTGGTGTTAAGTGTCTGACGTCCTCATGGTAAAACGATTCTTTCACCTGATGTTAATGCTAACCGGCAAATCTAGATATCATTTAATTCATGTGTGCATCAGTTCACTTGAGATGAACGATTGGGTGGATGCTTTCAGCAAGACGGAACAGCACACACTCACTCTCTTTAGAAACTTGTCACGTGTACACGAGGTGTTCGGTGAGGAAATAACAATCAGCAGAGACAGTGCAGTCTCCTGGCCAACTCGATAGCCTCACCTCTCCTACTATGATTTCTGCGTGGGACAAACTGAAGGCTCAGGTGTACTCAAAACATTCATGCCGCTATCCCTCAACCAGTGCTCCTATGCGTATCTCACAGTTTGATGAACCGAGCCCAGCGCTGCATCTGCGTCAAGTATGGCCATTCCCAGCATCTTCTCTGATGCTCGCAACAAAGTTCACTCCCGCGTCTGTCTTATTATTTTACAAGTCAATTTTTTGCCCACCCTTTACATCGGTGCTTACAGATGACGTCTCCTGTGTCCCAATGGTGATAAAACTTCCGATCCATCCGTGAACCTGGCTAGATATACCTTAGGACTGCGTTTTCTTTAGTAAGAGCAGATGTCATGCTGATTTAAACAGTACGAGAACACATGTCGTGGGTGCTCTTTCCCTTATGTCGGCTAAGTCAATTTTTATGGGTGGGCGCCAAAGGCTTCATCTATTTGAAGAAAGTCATCGTTCCATCAGGCTGTGCTTAAAATTGTAAATTATGTAGCACAACTAGTTTCGACGTTAACACATTTTGAAGTGCGTCTGTAACAGATGTGGATGCATCATTCTCCGCAACAGAAAATCACGTGTATGTGTGATTACGTATAGCACAGTCGTCAAGCTGCATGATCTCAGGATGCATCGACACAAACCACATCTACAGACATCGGTTTCGGTACTGTCACGTATGTACAAATGTTAACACTTGCACACAAACGATGCTACCAGAAACAGCTGTGTGTGTGTGTGTGTGTGTGTGTGTGTGTGTGTGTGTGTGTGTGTGTGTCTGTCTGTGTGTGTGTGTGTGTATGTGTGTGCTTCATGGCGATGCATAGCGAGCTAATGCATCTTAACGGCCGCCCAAGTAGTCTGAAATCCGTTGGCCAATGTATAGATTTTCTAAACAAACACATTGTCGTTTCTTCCGAAGGACATTATTGACTCTGAAAAGTGTTTAAACGTAGAAACCCCCGCAATTTCACTAATTATGTACGCACTAACGTACTAAATACGTGGATCTGAAAAGAGAAAAACAGTCGAGATCAAGAGAAGGAATGTTTTTGTAAAATATATAAGACACTATCAGCCTCGATTGTGGTAATGAAACCAACCTTTACCTAGGTTTCAGCTCAAGTAATTGAGCCTTCTTCAGAAGATATACCTGATTCTATAATATGTCTAAGAGGGAGTGGTCTAGACCATGCCCTCGTAGATATAATATAGAATCAGGTATATCTTCTGAAGAAGGCTCAATTACCTGGGCAGAAACCTAGGTGAAGGTTGATTTTACTACCGCAATCGAGGCTGATAGTTTCTTATATATTTGATTATCACGATTGCTGACTGGGCTGCAACGTTGAAAGTGTTAGTATTTGTAAAACCTATTCAATCCTAGAACACTAAAGAGGGGCAAAAGTTACATTGCTACTAACTCATTGCATTTATTCAAAGGAAGGCATAATTTATAGATTATGAGTTACTTAATTACAATAATTAGATCTCCAGTGATGTGTTACATACCAAATTAAGTACAAAAGTCCTGTTTTATATCCTACTGCAGTAGTAAGTTCGTAGAGGGTTTAATAATCTAAGATTAATAAGCGGGTTCTGTGAAAACTTTTGCAGGGGAAAGTTGGTGAACAAGAGAAAAAAGTTGAAAGTCGCACCTACGATCGAGGTCTTTGCGTAGCGGCCTTGGTCTTGTTAGGAAAGCCACTGACAGCATAAATCAGCATGTTTCTACAAATATTGACTTTTTTCGGTAATGAACACGCTCATCCCAGAAAAAGACGGCTTTTAAGCTGAACAATCTTTTCTTCTTCCTTTCTCATTTTTCCGGACAGAAACTAATATAAAACGCACACGGAAAATACCACATCAGGTTTTATTTAAACATCGATGAAAGAGTACCTCTAAGATTTGTAACCGTACTTTACATAACCTGCGATTCATCAAATCTGAAACCACATTGCCATGATACAAACCCGTACTTGCAAAGGTGAGCCTAGTTCGTTCAGTGACCAAGCTCCAGACTACTGATTCACAGGTCTCGAGTTCGTTCCCTAGTTAGATCTAGGATTTTTGTCTCTTATTTATGAACTCTTCCACCTACGACAACGTTAGTGTGAATCATTCTGAGTAGTACCGTGATTCAGCATCCACGTCAAACCTCAAGTTTCCGTGTATTTGGGTGGGTTAGTAACTTCGAAGGTCGGGGGAAGGAAACGTTGTACCACCTCCAACAGAACTGACCCGAACACCAAGCGGTGTTCAAATCAGCCTTCGGGTCATTCGCTGATTTTTCCTTTTCCTCGTAATGATAATGGCTTATCGTCCTCGACAATAAGATCATTTGCAACGAATTATTAACTCGGTTATACTAGTAGAAATTGGCCCCGGTATTGTTGAAAAGCCGTCTTGGCAGCTGAAGTATTTTTTAGACACCATGGGATAACTGAAACCGGATAATAGACACCATGGGATAACTGAAACCGGATAACTGGACAGGAAGTGTAACTACGCTTCTAAATCCTTAGTTTGGATAGAAGGAGTAGTTGACATAAGATGTATGGGAATATGTATAAGAAGATGTATAAGAACATGTACACGAACCACAAAGTCAGGCGGAAGGCGATGCACACTCGTCATTCGCTGTGAATACTGTAAATTTCAAATGCGAAAGACGATGAAAATAAAGATCACACTCTGATGTGTTCAAGGCGTATACCTATGTCTTGTCTATCACACTGTTTCCGAGTAACTTTGAGAGATAATTTAGGTGGCTACCTTATGTGTTATTGAGAAAGTATTATTGTAGTCTCTGGTCAATTCAGGGTTTCAGAGCTAGATATCTTACATATATAGTTTTAAAATTACTAGATGTCAAGTACACGACAATACATGTGATTTTGTTTCGTAAGATTGCATTGCTGTTGTAAATTGTTGTAGACCCGTCACATGGCTGTAATAGTTCGTTACCAGAAACTTTTCAATGTTAAATGTAATGGATAGATGAATTGTGATGTAATTACAATAAATTTTACAATAGTCCAGTATTTAAAACTTTTGGAATCCAAAACATGCTTTGGTTGGAAATTATTTCATTATTTTACGACTGATTCGGATCCGTTCGATCATCATTAGATGCTACTAGAAGAGACGAAACGATCTACGATTTGTAAGTTTACCAGTGAAAGCATCATGAAGGAATTTGACAGAACTGATAGTAATGTTAAAGTACGTGTCGTCAAAAGCGACTGAAAACCAACATACCCGTCTTCAGAAACTAGTAAACAAAACACGACGACATTTTAGTGAAGATAGGCACCGTTAAAAGATATACAAGTATGAGAATACTGCGATAACCAATAATGATCCGTAGCGTAGGATCACTGTCATGACAGTGTGGTTACTGTTGCAGCACTAATAACTGCAGAGGCTTTGCCACTGGACGTCGCTTCTTACACTCACAATTGACAGTTGCGTGTTATAGAACAGTGATAAGAAAACTAAAATTATTCATTATTCTGTCAATTATACAATAAAAATGGGCTGGGATAATATCGTTTTGTCCATGGTAAAATATTAGTTGTAATTTTAAAATTCTTCATGGACACTACTAAAGAAGCTTATACACTATGTGATCAAAAGTATCCGGACACCCCCAAAAACATACGTTTTTCATATTAGGTGCATTGTGCTGCCACCTACCATCAGGTACTCCATACCAGCGACCACAGTATGCATTAGACACCGTGAGAGAGCAGAATGGGGAGCCCCGCGGAATTCACGGACTTCGAACGTGTTCAGATGACTGGGTGTCACATGTGTCACACGTCTGTAGTCGAGATTTCCACACGCCACTTCCACTGTTTCCGATGTGATAGTGAAGTGGAAAAGTGATGGGAATGTACAGCACAAAAGCGTACAGGCCGACCTCGTCTGTTGACTGACAGAGACCGCCGACAGTTGAAGATGGTCGTAATTAATAGGCAGACATCTATCCAGACCAGCCGGCCGCTGTGGCAGAGCGGTTCTAGGCGCTTCAGTCCGGAACCGCGCGGCTGCTACGGTCGCAGGTTCGAGTCCTGCCTCGGCCATGGATGTGTGTGATGTCCTTAGGTTAGGTTTAAGTAGTTCTAAGTCTTAGGGGACTGATGACCTCCGATGTTCCATAATGCTTAGAGCCATTTGAACCATTTTTTCTACCCAGACCGACAAACAGAAATTCCATACTGCATCAGGACCCACTACAAGTACTAAGACTTTTAGGTGGAAGGTGAGAAAACTTGGATTTCATGGTCGAGCAGCTGCTCATAAGCCACACATCACGCCGGTAAATGTCAAACGACGCCTTGCTTGGTGTAAGGAGCGTAAACATTGGACGACTGAACAGTGGGAAAACGTGTGGAGTGACTAATCACGGTACACAATGTGGCGATCTGATGGCAGGTTGTGGGTATGGCGAATGCCCGGTGAATGTCATCTGCCAGCGTGTGTAGTGCCAACAGTAAAATTCGGAGGCGGTGGTGTTATGGTGTGGTCGTGTTTTTCACGGAGGTGGCTTGGATCCCTTATTGTTTTGCGTGGCAGTGTCACAACACGGACCTACATTGATGTTTTAAGCACCTTCTTGCTTCCCACTGTGTGAAGAGGAATTAGGGGATGACGACTGCATCTTTCAACACGATCGAGCACCTGTTCATAATGCACGACCTGTGGCGGAGTCGTTACACGACAATAACATCCCTGTAATGGACTGGTCGGCACAGAGTCCTGACGTGAATCCTATAGACCACCCTTGAGATGTTTTGGAATGCTGACTTCCTGCCAGGCCTCTCCTCAGTGCAGCATTCCGTGAAGAATGAGCTGCCATTCCCCAGGAAACCTTCCAGCATGTGACTGAACACATACGTGCGAGAGTGGAAGCTGTCATCAAGGCTAAGGCTGAACCAACACCATATTGAATTCCAGCACTACCGATGGAGGGCGCCACGAACTTGAAGTCATTTTCAGCCAGGTGTCCGGAAACATTTGAGAACATAGTGTAATGAAGTTTATGCCCTTTCTTATTGCGAGAAGTTCAAGTGGATACATTTTTATCTTTTTACCCAACGTTATCAGATTGATTAGATCTTTTACTTTGGAACAAGGTTTTATGCATGCAACACATTTTACAGGTACTTCACTGTTTACATGATTAGAAAGCAGTTTGGGTTACACCTAAGCTCAGTAGGAATAACAGTGCTGACCAGGATCTAACAGGTATGCTACTACTGTTACTACTACTACGGATAATAATAACAATAGCAAATAATAATAATATTATTAGTGAAAGTGACTTAACAACATACAAGTAGATTAATGTGTGTACAAAAGTGAAACAATGTAACAAGTTAGTTATAAGAGAGAAAAAATGGGTAAATTGCTCCCCTTAGGAACTTTAGGAAATAAGAAACGTGTTATGTGGAACGATAGTATTTGGTTGTGACGGGGTAAACGGTGTTTACATAAACAACAGCAGATGGTATTATTGTTTTAGGAGCCAGGCAACAGCTGTCTTTTAAAACCATAAATATTATTCCGTGATGAAGGAGATAATTCCAAAGTAGGATGTTTGCTATCGAAAATGATTTTGAGAAGGCTTCTGTGTAATGAGGTGGAACGAAAATACGAGTAATTTTATTATAATGTGTACGAGTGTTTCTGTTATGCTGTTCATACAATAATGTTACGAACGAGGATAGAAATCTAAAATCGTATACGTTGATCACACAATGAATCTGACACAGAATATGGAAAGCAGTGCGTTGGATGATTAAAGAAACTCGAGACGACTATCGCCGCAGATATACAGTACAAAGGCGTTCCTCACCGGATCCAGTCTTTTCGCAATATCTTCCAGTCCCACGCCAGCAGATATCGTAATTGGTGTCACAGTTTTATGACAATTACCGTGATCCTAAATCGAAACACTTAATTATTGCTGCTTCATTTTCACGACGCATGTTGCCAAGTGTCACAGATGTGCTGACAGCCTTTCACCGAACTTATTCTGCAACGACTTCCTTGTCAGTCAAAGATATTGCATTACAATTTTAATGAAATTCATAACCGGCAAAACACAGGGGTAATGCCGCTCCATGACATATACACCACGACGTTACTCACTATGATTGATAGCAGCTCTCGCTCCTTGTAAATGAACATCTTATTCATGCGACTACAGTTAAAGACGTTTACTCTTTAATTGCTACAGCTCTATCGATTTCGCCACTGACATGAATTTATCTACAATAATTTGACTTAAACAAACGTAGCGTATAGTACATAAAAAGACGAACTGGTCTGTTATTGTTTTATTACACGATTGTCGAACAACTAATGGGAACAGTAACATTCATTGCATATATCTGATTATGCGTTCGGTGCAACTGAAAGTGGAATGACTGCATAAAACTAACTGCAAAAAGATATACGCCGCACTGATATTCATTGGAAGAATCTTCAAGAAGTGTTGATCACTCACGAATCACGTAGCTTACAAAACTCTCGCCTGGCCGATACCTGAGTATTGCACCTCAATATGTGATCCGTGAGAGTAAGAATTGACGGAATAAAGAAAACCCAAAGAATAGGAGCGTGGGTTTTCACGTGTTCGTTTAGTAAATACGACAGAGTCGCCGAGATGCCCGCCCATTTCCAGTGGCACACATTACATGGGAGGCGTTGTGCACCACGATGTGATCTACTGTTAGAATTATGAGAGCGAGTTAGAGAATAGGTGGAACTAGTAACTGAGAGACAAATGGGAGTTGTTCGGAAAAAAGTCTAATAACTCCAATTTTGATCCTGTCAGTAATTTTATAATTTTCGTGGCACAAGTCTTGTAGTACAGCAAACATCCCTTATCGTTTGTTAGAATTGCTCTCGTAGCTTTTTTATAACGTTTTACAGTAAACTGTTAAAGTAACTGTTGTGCCTCGTTCAACCAGAACCCCTTTTTCTTTCGAACGACGATGACCAAATTTGTATGAAGCGAACGTCAATCGATTGTTTTCGGAAAACGGGAGCATGCCCTCACTATTGATGGCTTTTTGCCGGCCGTTCTGGCCGAGCGGTTCTAGGCGCTTCAGTCCGGATCCGTGCTGCTGCTACGGTCGCAGGTTCGAATCCTGCCTCGGGTATGGATGTTTGTGATGTCCTTAGGTTAGTTAGGTTTACGTAGTTCTAAGTCTAGGGGACTGATGACCTCAGATGTTAAGTCCCATAGTGCTCAGAGATATTTGAACGATTTTTATGGCTTTTTTTTTCGTCAACGGCAACATGCGCAACCCTAATTTCATGATCTGTAGTAATGTGATCAAGAAATTCGTGTCTTTCACCTGCGTAACCTAACAAGAACACGAGATCAGACACATTCTATGGATGGCACAGTCATTAAAAAAATAATAAAATAACAATTAAAAAATAAAAGTATTCGTGATTCGGCGACCCTTGTGAAAAACTTTTCGGTCCTGTCATCTGATACCACGCTTGCACATAACTGCGTTACTTCTGTCTTCACATCAAAATATCTCACTACATTCCCTTCACGCACAAATGTCATGTAAAATTCTGTAGGTTTTTCTTTTTCACCCACAGAAAAAGAATCACTTCACAGTCGCTGGGATTTCCGATCGCAGCTGTCATTCCAGACGTTTGCCTTCCTCTCGGGCACTGCCTAACGTAGCAGACGGAACTTACTTCACGAACTGCCTATGTTTGTCGCTAGCAGCAGTCCTTGCTTGCGAAATAGATGATGGTTTCATAAAACGACATCGCTGTACCTTGCAGGACTCGCCTTAGGATTAGTAATTTCAGCAATAAATAATTTTAATCCAATGCATAGCCAGTACTATCTCTCGACTTGAACCCTACAGGAAAATATTGACATTCTGGCTACAACCGTATTGTTGCTAACAGACCTCCTTCGCAGACTGCATTCACACTGAGTGCAGCTTTGCAGGAAGATTGAGGTGCGATCCCAGTGGAGTAGTCATTAATAACATTGTACACACATGTGCTGTGTCGCCCTCGAGCTAGTTGCTCGTCTCAGTGACTCAACTTGTGGTACACAAAATTGTAACATCCGTTTAAAACTTTTAAAATACGAGTATGTATTGTATTCTAATAGAAATTCTGTACCTACTGTACTTACTGGTTCCATATTTTGTCTATGATACGTTACAATTCAGAAGGAAATTTTCTGTTTTTCATGACTTCTCTTTGAATTTGGAATAATATGTTCAAATTGCAAATGCTTATTGCAAGACGTAATTACTGATCTTTCTAAATTATTAATTTGATACCCAAAACGTATCTGAAGTTCGTTACAGTAACTGCAGGCGTATTATACTTAGTTCTGACATTTCTGTGAGCAATTAAATCCATTGGCTAACGAGGTCATCAGAAACGAGTACCTTCTAGATTATGTGTGTGAGATAACCGACCTTGTTACCTCCATATATGGTGTACGAAGGTGACGATAAGCATGTCAGATGTCTGTTTACTGGAGGTGGGAGAAAACTGATTAGGATCAGTGAGCTCATCGATGTTAGGCGTGCAGTTCATCTACACAATAAAATGGC
This sequence comes from Schistocerca americana, assembly GCF_021461395.2. Lineage (NCBI taxonomy): Eukaryota > Metazoa > Arthropoda > Insecta > Orthoptera > Acrididae > Schistocerca > Schistocerca americana. The sequence continues at coordinate 497,813,525 of NC_060121.1, forward strand.
TCTGAGCACTATGGGACTTAACTTCTGAGGTCATCAGTCCCCTAGAACTTAGAACTACTTAAACCTAACTAACCTAAGGACATCACACACATCCATGCTCGAGGCAGGATTCCAACCTGCGACCGTAGCGGTCGCGCGGTTCCAGACTGTAGCGTCTACACAATAAGTTCAGTTTGATCATCATGTTGTCGATCTGTGTAATGGATTCATATAATGAATATAGACTTTCCCAACATATACTAGTGAGGAAGAGCTCTCTGGTCCAACATCCCGACACTTCGGAAAGCAGCAATATTTTAATACTGCCACCCGGCTGGAAAAAAGCGAGAGTTTTCCATCAGGATTCATGTAGAGTTAGAAAACTTACAAAAATTGGGTGTCACTAATTAATTAGTGGGGTAAAAAGAAGTGAGTCTGTAACGCCGGAAATGCATATCCTGCTATTTCCATCTATTGTACTATACACTTTTTACTTATTATGTTACCTGAAGATATGACATTTCTGTGTCTTTATATATTGTAATTGCTTTACAACAGCGACGGCCGACAATAAGTGTTTGTCGCCACCTCCTCGATCGACGACTTCAAACCTTCAATCAACCAACAAGGAAGACCGAAACCACGTAAAATTTTAGAACTGTATGGCAGACGTAAGCTCTTCAAACTGTTCCATTTGCATCACTAAAATACAGCAACTTAGCATGAACATTTGTTGCTCATTGTCCCAATTGCATTACCAAGCAGGGTCCCTTCCTTTTCCGAAATGAACCGGAGTGTCGTTGGAATTCAAACGCCAGCATTAAAGTAATATCATTCCATTTCACTGCTTTAATTTCAAAGTTCAGTTAAATTATTCATAGTTGGCTACAATAACCATACAGAACTATATTTAGATTACACAAGCACAAATTGAGAGTGAGAGTTTTGTTACCCTATTTTAGCTTACCTGTGACTGCAGCTCAGCTTGGTACGTACTAAATTTTAGTATTGTTAATTGTTCAAAATCATTTAATTCAAGTTCAAAGTTAAATCTCTTATTTCTAAATTGCGTAGATTCAAGTTGCTTTTGAGATGATTGTTGAGGTAGCCCAAAAGTAACATTATTTTATTTAATTTCGTGGTGCTTCAGAAACAAAGTTCACTATCAATTTCAGTCACTAAATTAAGTTTCAATTTTCCGGTTTTATTAATTCTTTTGCCAAATTAAGTCAGATTGTAGCGAAATTTACCACTTCAGACAAACATTCAGTTTTCACACAACACGTGTCAACCTTCAGTTGCCACGCGTTTAGGGCTATTTATATGTGCATTAACCTTTCTTTTTCAATTATTATAGTAGTTGTCCATAGGACTGGCGACCGTTATTTTCCCCAAATCTCAAATATCTAATTAACGCCAGTTAATTGTTAACGTAACGACCGCACATTTACTTTCTTTATTAACTTTACCCTTTTTCAAAATTAATTTCCACCGATTTCATTTGCAATTTTCGTTCCATTTAGATGTAACCCTTCCTCCCTCTTTACCGACAGATTAAATTCGGTGACGATTGCTTTTCCCAAATTTCCATTAGGTACACGAGGTTTAATTTTTCACTGTCATTAAGGTCGATAAGTGAGGGGGAGGTTACAAGTACTCACATGATAACGTATACATCTACATCTACATCTACATCTATACTCCACGAGCCACCTTACGGTGTGTGGCGGAGGGTACTTATTGTACCACTATCTGATCCCCCCTTCCCTGTTCCATTCACGAATTGTGAGTGGGAAGAACGACTGCTTGTAAGTCTCCGTATTTGCTCTAATTTCTCGGATCTTTTCGTTGTGATCATTACGCGAGATATATGTGGGCGGTAGTAATATGTTGCCCATCTCTTCCCGGAATGTGCTCTCTCGTAATTTCGATAATAAACCTCTCCGTATTGCGTAACGCCTTTCTTGAAGTGTCCGCCACTGGAGCTTGTTCAGCATCTCCGTAACGCTCTCGCGCTGACTAAATGTCCCCATGACGAATCGCGCTGCTTTTCGCTGGATCATGTCTATCTCTTCTATTAATCCAACCTGGTAAGGGTCCCATACTGATGAGCAATACTCAAGAATCGGACGAACAAGCGTTTTGTAAGCTACTTCTTTCGTCGATGAGTCACATTTTCTTAGAATTCTTCCTATGAATCTCAACCTGGCGCCTGCTTTTCCCACTATTTGTTTTATGTGATCATTCCACTTCAGATCGCTCCGGATAGTAACTCCTAAGTATTTTACGGTCGTTACCGCTTCCAATGATTTACCACCTATGGCATAATCGTACTGGAATGGATTTCTGCCCCTATGTATGCGCGTTATATTACATTTATCTACGTTTAGGGAAAGCTGCCAGCTGTCGCACCATGCATTAATCCTCTGCAGGTCCTCCTGGAGTACCTACGAGTCTTCTGATGTTGCTACTTTCTTGTAGACAACCGTGTCATCTGCAAATAGCCTCACGGAGCTACCGATGTTGTCAACTAAGTCATTTATGTATATTGTAAACAATAAAGGTCCTATCACGCTTCCCTGCGGTACTCCCGAAATTACCTCTACATCTGCAGATTTTGAACCGTTAAGAATGACATGTTGTATTCTTTCTTCTAGGAAATCCTGAATCCAATCACAAACCTGGTCCGATATTCCGTAAGCTCGTATTTTTTTCACTAAACGTAAGTGCGGAACCGCATCAAATGCCTTCCTGAAGTCCAGGAATACGGCATCAATCTGCTCGCCAGTGTCTACGGCACTGTGAATTTCTTGGGCAAATAGGGCGAGCTGAGTTTCACATGATCTCTGTTTGCGGAATCCATGTTGGTTATGATGAAGGAGATTTGTATTATCTAAGAACGTCATAATACGAGAACACAAAACATGTTCCATTATTCTACAACAGATTGACGTAAGCGAAATAGGCCTATAATTATTCGCATCTGATTTATGACCCTTCTTGAAAATGGGAACGACCTGCGCTTTCTTCCAGTCGCTAGGTACTTTACGTTCTTCCAGCGATCTACGATAAATTGCTGATAGAAAGGGGGCAAGTTCTTTAGCATAATCACTGTAGAATCTTAAGGGTATCTCGTCTGGTCCGGATGCTTTTCCGCTACTAAGTGATAGCAGTTGTTTTTCAATTCCGATATCGTTTATTTCAATATTTTCCATTTTGGCGTCCGTGCGACGGCAGAAGTCAGGGACCGTGTTACGATTTTCCGCAGTGAAACAGTTTCGGAACACTGAATTCAGTATTTCTGCCTTTCTTCGGTCGTCCTCTGTTTCGGTGCCATCGTGGTCAACGAGTGACTGAATAGGGGATTTAGATCCGCTTACCGATTTTACATATGACCAAAACTTTTTAGGGTTCTTGTTTAGATTGTTTACCAATGTTTTATGTTCGAATTCGTTGAATGCTTCTCTCATTGCTCTCTTTACGCTCTTTTTCGCTTCGTTCAGCTTTTCCTTATCAGCTATGATTCGACTACTCTTAAACCTATGATGAAGCTTTCTTTGTTTCCGTAGTACCTTTCGTACATGATTGTTATGCCACGGTGGATCTTTCCCCTCGCTTTGGACCTTAGTCGGTACGAACTTATCTAAGGCGTACTGGACGATGTTTCTGAATTTTTTCCATTTTTGTTCCACATCCTCTTCCTCAGAAATGAACGTTTGATGGTGGTCACTCAGATATTCTGCGATTTGTGCCCTATCACTCTTGTTAAGCAAATATATTTTCCTTCCTTTCTTGGCATTTCTTATTACACTTGTAGTCATTGATGCAACCACTGACTTATGATCACTGATACCCTCTTCTACATTCACGGAGTCGAAAAGTTCCGGTCTATTTGTTGCTATGAGGTCTAAAACGTTAGCTTCACGAGTTGGTTCTCTAACTATCTGCTCGAAGTAATTCTCGGACAAGGCAGTCAGGATAATGTCACAAGAGTCTCTGTCCCTGGCTCCAGTTCTGATTGTGTGACTATCCCATTCTATACCTGGTAGATTGAAGTCTCCCCCTATTACAATAGTATGATCACGAAACTTCTTCACGACGTTCTGCAGGTTCTCTCTGAGGCGCTCAACTACTACGGTTGCTGATGCAGGTGGTCTATAGAAGCTTCCGACTATCATATCTGACCCACCTTTGATACTTAACTTAACCCTGATTATTTCACATTCGCATTCGCTAATAACTTCACTGGATATTATTGAATTCTTTACTGCTATAAATACTCCTCCACCATTTGCGTTTATCCTATCCTTGCGGTATATATTCCATTCTGTGTCAAGGATTTCGTTACTGTTCACTTCCGGTTTTAACCAACTTTCCGTTCCTAATACTATATGCGCACTATTTCCTTCAATAAGAGATACTAATTCAGGAACCTTGCCCTGGATACTCCTGCAGTTTACCAATATTACGTTAACTTTTCCTGTTTTTGGTCTCTGAGGACGGACGTTCTTTATCAACGATGATAATGTCCTCTCTGGTAAGCCGTCAGGTATTTTATCGTTTCGCCCAAGGGGGGGTCCCTCTAACCTAAAAAACCCCCGTGTGCACGCCACACGTACTCTGCTACCCTAGTAGCTGCTTCCGGTGTGTAGTGCACGCCTGACCTGTCTAGGGGGGCCCTACAGTTCTCCACCCAATAACGGAGGTCGATGAATTTGCAACCATTATAGTCGCAGAGTCATCTGAGCCTCTGGTTTAGACCCTCCACACGGCTCCACGATAATTGTTAGTATTCTCTCGTAATTTTAATTATGTGAAAACGTAACACACACTCACACACACACACACACACACACACACACACAAACACACTTTCACTGTAAATTCCTAGCAATTTCCTTACTTCTCATCCTTAATACTTGCCTCCTTAATGTC